>NW_006263608.1:704664-709540 GCF_000469605.1 Apis dorsata | reverse complement strand
CTATATTTGATGAACATAATATAAATCATATTAAAGATGCTGAAGGTATAAAATTAATTATTCCTTCATTCATATTTCTCCTTTTCTCTTTTTAATTGGACACTTTTCTCGATCTCCAAATTCATTCCCAAACGTTTACTCGTTCATTTCTATAGGAATCCTTTCCTGAAAAATCTTGTCAAACTTTCAACTATCTCGCATGATGATTATAAGAATAGAAGGAAAAACTGTTTAATCAGGGTTCTCCCCGATTGGATGCAAGAAGGCGCGTCCAAGTTGGAGAATACTCTTCTGTCGAGTCGCATCACTGCTTGATTTTTCCACCCTGCTTCGCCGCAATCTACGCACGCCTAAATAACAGGCGTGAAGAACGGTGAAGAAGGATCTCTTGTTGATTGGAATCCGGCAAGAAGATACGAGAAGCTGATTAGCTCCCTGCCTAGACTGAATAGGGAAGGTAGACAATGGCGTCTACAGGGGACAGCTGGCGCGCAACACTGATATCGAAACGCACGCCAAGCTCTTCCCCACCCATTTGCAAAATTTAACATCGCGTTCCAACATCTCCATAGTGGATCGCCAATCATCTAGGAACGAGGGTAGCCTATTTTTCCATTTTTTCGAAACGCCTATTGTTGATTCTACGAACGTCCCAGACGCTAATTATTCGCCACTAGTTCTCGACAATAATCCAAACCTATACACATATTATCACCTATACTATAGGGAATATAAAAAATAATATTTCCTTCTCTTGCTCTTTCTTTTCCCCCCAGAAGCAAAAAAGTTCAATATCAACCTTTCCTCAGAGGTACATAAAATGTTTCAAAGTGTTATTCTTCTTTCGATATACCCGTGTATATTGTTTTCGATAGAGAAGAAGGAAAGTTGCGCGGATATGCACGTGTCGATATTCGATCGCGAGGAGGGGGAGGGTCGAGAGTCATCGGCGGTCGAGATGGATTGTAATCGATATTTACTCTCGATCGACGAACGTGGATTCTCTAAATAAGCGTGGATACCTCTCCACAACTCTTCATGAATCACCGTCGAATGAATTTTTATCGAATGACGACCACTCGATTATTAAACGCGATATCGAAAGAGGAGGCTGGCCGAGAAGGTTCCGAATTCGCCCGAGAGCACGTCCTGGGCGGACAAAAGCCGTTATATCCACCCTTCCTGATAGAAACATCATCGTCATAATGGAGGAGCCGATGCAAAGAGAGCGGATCGCATTTCCACTCGTACACGGTATTCACCTCTGGACTGGGGTCCAGATTCCATCCCCTGTTATTCCGAGCATCGATGGACCGACATGTCAACACGTGCTGCACGTTAATGCAGGAGTTTCGAGAGGAAGGCTGGGCACACGAGGTTCGCGATAAGACCGGTTTACACGGAGAGAGAGAGGTTAAGGAAGAGTTACGCGATCCTGAGTATCGATCGATCCCGTGGTTTCAAAATTAGGGACACGTCAGCCTAAAAGCTTCGGTGGCGGGGATTCGGGCGCAGGCTCGTCGTTACCTTTGTAAACTCGGGTATTCCAACGAGTTTTTCTTCGCCTCGTGGGAATTGGAACGTCAAAGGTGCGCGTGAAAAAGGGGGAAGCCGTGGCAATAAACGGTATATTTGCCGGAGAGAAGAGGGAGGGAGGGGGGGGGGGGGGAAAATTCGCAATTACGAGTTGGTGAATTTCGCGAAAAGCGTTTTTCGTGAAACGAGTTATTTCATCGCCCAATTACGGGAAACGGATAACTAGAAATTCCTTCGTAACTGGTCGCGTTGTATTATTAATAATAAACGTTAAAACGCGGTATGGTGGTATTTCGCGGTTCCGAAGGAAAAAGCTCGCCTCTATCTATCGCTTGTTCATCGAGCGCCGTTAAAATTACAATGCGAATCGATGTCGGCGTCCCTGCTCGTATTACGATAGGAACGTTCCCGCAGCGAGACGAAACGGCACGGAGGACACTTCGATTCAATTTCATCGTCCTGTTAATCGACTATCTACGTTTGCCTAGATTCTCTCTTTTTTTTTTTTTTATTATTAACAAACGAGAGATTCGATAACGATTCCAATGAAACCGGTCCCATAAAACCGATAAGTGGAACGACAGAGGAGGGGACAGGGAGGAGATAAGCTAAGCCGACGATACGTGATATTTTTTTACATAATGGAACAGCCACCGGCTTCTGTCCCAATCTAAATTTCAACTCCCCTCCATCTAACGCTTCTCGCTTTCGAGAACACGGGTGTAGCTGTCGAGCGAGCGTGGCAACGACGAAACAACGAAATTCCATAAACGGCGCCCGCTAGACAAATCGGGGACCGAAATTTCGTTCGTTCGGGGAAACGGGATATTCGAGCGTTAAAGCCGAAAGCGGTTAAAAAAAAAAAAGAAAAAAAAAATTCGCGCCGTTCGAATGCTCCTCCAAAGGAAGGAGGGAAGAAGGGAAAAAAAAAGAGAAATAAAGAAACGAAATAAAGACAATGAGGAGGGATCGAGAGCGATGGTTTGCAATAGAGATATATAATATCGAGTGGGCGCAAAAAGCGGTCGGCAAACTTTCAATCAGTCGTCCCGTATTGGAGAGTAGTAACGGAGCTTGTATGGGCGGACAGGCCGGTGGCTCGTGGAGTTGGCTGCAACACGGCGTGCGGGACGAACGGCGGCAGCCCAGTAGTCGTGGGATTTATTTGGTCGGACAGGAAACACCGTCGCTTTACNGAGAGAGAGAGAGAGCGAGAGAGCGAGAGAGGAGGGGGAGCGGTGGATTTCACGGATAACGGCGAGGGCTACAAGGGTAAAGAGGAGCGTCGCTTGGGGGGAGGGGCGAATGGGACAAGGACCGAGAGTGTGTGGGACGCGGCAAGAACTAAAGGACGAGGACATGCATATTAATAGGGAAACAAGTACCGAAATGTCTGACCACCGGTGAACGAGCCGACGTTCGTTGTATCGAACGTATCCCCGTCCATTCTCTTCCCCTCCCTCCCCCTACTCGTCCTTTCGGATACGTCCGCGTTCCGATTTCAATCCCGTATATATACGTGGCCATACGTGGCCCCCGTGTCGACGACACACGTTCGATCCCGCGGACGAACGTCGCCCGAGCAGCGTAAAAGCGTTTGCCTCGATGGAGATCGATTAAACGTACGAGCGGCGATCGAATACGGTGGAGGGCAGACACGAGTAGTAAGTAACACGAGGGACGATCCTATGCTTTCCTGTAATCAGTTAGGCGGTATCCGAGTTAATTGCGATTGATTCGTCGAATACGTTATCTCGAATTTTTATTTATCTTGGAGTGAAAACGTGAGTTTTGAGAAAGGGGGGAGGGGAGGGGAGAGGGAAAGATAAAAAGAAAGGAGAAACAGCTCGCCCGGTTTCCCAGCGGGCAACGGAGATGGAGGGAGTGGCTGGCGTATAAATTAGTGGTGAAAAGTTAATTGGAGCGGACACCGGCTTCCAGCTCGCAGTGATACAAGTTACACTCGTACCCCACTCCCCTCCACCTCTCCTGCTCCAACCTTCGGTGGAATCGTTCGCTTCTGGTTCAACCGAAGCGTAGACACCAAACACCAAGCGCCTCNGCAATACCGTACCACGCCGATTTGAATTATCGGCCCCTCCCCCCCCTCCACTTCTCCTCGCTGCCTCGCAAATTCGTCGTCGTTATCGCGTTAAATCCACATCGCCTCGGAGGGAATCGCCTCGGACGCCTTCCCAACGATCGATCCGACACGAAATATATATATATACATATCGATCGATCCTTCGACGATCCATCCACAGGAGAAAACTCGCGCGACGAAATTTCGGATGCGAGGCGCGAGCATCTGGTTGACAGCCGAGCGCAACAATCCCGTATCCTGAATTATCGCGGTGCGGGCAAATACGGGCTGATTCATGCAAATTTATAATTTCAAATTCGTAATTATTGTCAAATCGGGCTGCGTTTCGGGCGCGGATTGCGGTCGGAAGAGCAATTCGATCGTGTCATGCGTGTTTCCGCGTCGCGCCGCGTGGCGTCGCAGCCATCGCCCCGTCCGACTTGTACCGGCGCCGTTCACTAATCATCGAAACGTTTGTCGATCGTATTTTCCGCGCGCATCATTTTTCTCTTTTTTCTATGCGAATATCCCTTCGATTCGTGATTCTTAAAAATGGAATAAGGAATGATCGGCACGCGTTAGAAGAAATGGAGCGGGCGAGTAGTTTACCTTTTTAATTCGGACTGGATTTCGTGCTTTAATAAAACAAAGAGGGGGGGGAAAGAGGAGAGTCGAGCTAGCTCGCATCCAAGCAACGCGCGCATTGAGAACCGGCCACGATTCCTGCCTCTTTAATTAATGAACATCCGGTGAATGTTCGCAACACGGGGTCCCATTCTCCTTATTATCCTCCCCTAATAATAAAAATAATAACGATAATTATTATCGGTATTGCCATTAATATCGTTACTTACTATTATTGCCACGATTATCGTCGTCATCGTCGTCATTATCATCGATTTAATCGCTATCCCTCTCCTTCTTCTTTTTTTCTTCTTTTCTCATCTTATTACCATTATTATTACGAGCGTTATAAAAGAACGGCGGAGCGAGTAACGAAGGCGGAGGTATATAAAAAAAAAAAAAAAAAAGGAGAAAAGAAAGAAAAGGTCGCTTTCATTAAAGCCGCTCGCATTATCCGGCCTCCGCGCTCCTTGATAACGTATCGGTTAATTTCACGCCGGAACTTGCAACGTTCCGTGAGCTTTCCCTTCCACTTTCAACGACTCGGCGTTGAAGAACAGATGCGGTGTACCTCGACGGTGTACAACTACCGCCAAAATATCATCCAACGCTATCTATCTCGAATTTATTCGC
>NW_006263608.1:704365-704635 GCF_000469605.1 Apis dorsata | reverse complement strand
CTCTCTCTCTCTCTCTCTCTCTCTCTCTCTCTCTCTCTCTCTCGCAGGGAAAATTCGACGAATTGGTCCGACGGAGCGCAAAGGGAGCGAGGCCACACGAAGTGTGCACCATCCAACGAGAATCGATCGTTTCGATTGTTGCGCTAATCTCCGCACCCCGCCCACCCTAAACCCTCGTCGTTTCCACCGCCTCATTTCCCTTCCCTCCTCTTTGTCGGTCCCCGCGCTTTTTTCCAACAATGAGATTTTTCACGCCAAGGGATACTTTAC
>NW_006263608.1:700747-704326 GCF_000469605.1 Apis dorsata | reverse complement strand
AGAGAGAGAGAGAGAGAGAGAGAGAGAGAGAGAGAGAGAGAGAGAGAGGAGGAAGAGGCTGGCTAGTAAAACGCGTCGGTTAATTAAAATCGGGCAACGGGCGTTCGATAGGCTGAATTTATCGTCGAATATTTTTTACCACCGATTTTCAGCCGAATATTCAACAATATCGAGATCGGATATGCACCGGCAAAGCCCCGCATTATTGCTCGCCACGTTGCCCTCGAAACGCGATCGTTCCTCCCACGTTAATTATATTCCAACACTTGCCCCATTATTTTATCCCAGAGATTAAATAATATATACAATATACGTATATATATATATATATATACACATACCCTTCTTTTTTATCCCAGAAAATATTCCCAATACAATACAATTACAATATTTACAAGTGTTACGAACAAGTGTCACAGAATTCCTTCCTTCTCTCTTCTCTAATTATTAATTTCGGAAGGTAAAGGAAATCGATGATCGCGCATACACTCGTGCACACTCGTTTTAATTATCGCGTCGAACCAGCTCGATCGAGTGTCAATTGTTCGAAACAAGATTCGGGCTCGAACGTTTCCGAGCGATGCGGCAACGCTCGTCGGCGAAAAAATATTTTTTCCCCCGTTGATGGAAAATTTAGCGCGATGGCCTGGCCGTGGTCCGAATACTCGAAAATCGATCTCGTCTCGCGAGAAACGAAACGCGAACGTCCAGAAAATAACAGGCTTGCATAGCACGCACGCGACCGTGTAAGTAGATGGGGCTCGAACGATTGTTGGAAATCGTTCTTCGAGCGGCCATCCGTCTCGTAAACGCTTATCTCGGCCCCTCCTCTCCCCTCCCTCCCCCGTCGAGGCCTCGCACCACGCCAGTTTACGCTTCCGTTAACGATCTTTCTCGCTTCTTTTCTATCCATTCGTATCCCCCCTCCCCCTTCATGTCCCCTTCCTCGCTCGCTCCTTTCTCTTTCTTTTCACAGGACACGGCCAATCGCGCGAGTCGAAAAACGTTACAAACGAGAAAGATAACCAGACATTGCGGCGAGCATGTCCTTCAACCGCGACCGTTACGTTATTTTCTCGCTCTTTTGATATGCGCTCTTTCTTTCCTTCGCGTTCCTTTTCCAACCCAAAGACGACTACCCACAGATATCTTCAGCGCACAAAGGTATATCTTTCTCCTCTCCCCTCGCCCTTTTGTTCCCACCATCGGTGACACGATCGCGCGCAACAAACTACGACCAACGCGGGCTCCCCATCCTTTTTGCCGAGCTATAATTGACTTTAAATACACCAACCTCCTCCTCCTCCCCTCCACCTTCTGTTACGATCTTTTTATTTCGTTCGACCGTAGTAACTCCTTTCCGTTATTTCCCCCTGGAAAGCACGATACGGGAGTTTCTCTCTCCACTGGATCCGCGATGCCCGTAAGACGCCCGTTTACGAGGCCCTTTACGTACTTCCGTTAACCGAATTATCTCCCCTCCCCCCTCCACGTCGATCGAGAACAGAATAGTATAGAATCCCTTTCCTCCCAAGTAATTTGACTTTAATCGGTATTTATCGGCAACGAATCGACCGTTCCCGCTTACTTTCGAACTGCACTTTCGTTGTCGACCGGCAACACCGGGGCGTGCGTATAACGGGAAGGAAGCCGTTTTCCCGGAACATAAAGGAANGGGTCCGGCGATAAAGGAAAATATCCGCTTTTGCCATCGATTTATCGTGGATCACGGCTCTCTATTTCATTTTTTACCCGACCTTCTCGCCCCTCCTCCCTCGTTTCTTTCTTTCTCGATCTCGAAATATCATCGAGGCAAACGATGATGTCTGTCTTCGTCCTTTCTCGGTTAATCGAGGATAGGTTCACGGAGAGGAGGAGGAGGAGGAGGAGGAGGAGAAACAAAAATGGAGAGGGAGAAACGCATTGTTGGGGGTATCAAACAGTTTGGCCAGCGGGAAGAACTTAACTTGATGAAATATTTGATTCGTANATCGTGGGAGGAAATCTCCGCGTTGCGAAGGGAGTGTCCTGTCGCGCGCGAGATATTAATTGCGAACCAGTCGGACGGATATTTTGTTTCAATCAATTCGAAACGCGCGAATGAACTTAATTGATTAGTAGCCATCGATCGAGCTCGATTCGTATCGAACGATTCGTTTCGATAACTAAGCGGTTATTTCTTTCTTTCTTTCTTTCTTTTTTTTTTTCGAGGAGTCGCGGAATCTCTGCAACTGGGATGATACAGGGAAGCTTTGAGAAATTTACTTCCAATCCTCTGAATCTTGGAGAATACGAGGGGAAAGAAAAAATAGAGCGAACAATGAATATATTCATAGGGATGAAACTAAAACGGGGGGTATCGATACGGATAATGCATTCATGAAATCGAATGCGATTCAACCTTCCCTCCCCGTTCCCCGTAAAGAGTTACACTCGAAGAGAATCTGAAATCGAAGTTCATCGAGCTCATCGACAAGAGTTCGAAAGGGAGGGTAGTATCGACAGGATTACATCGCTTATTACCCCATGAACGACACTCCGTGAGCCACAAGATCGCGGATCCGAGGAGGAGTAGAGAAGAAGCTCCTCCGCTCGAGATATCGGTGGCGAAGATCCTGTTCGGATCCGGTGAATACGGGAGCGGAAGAAAAGCATCAATTTCCGCATCCAGGGAAAAATCCCGGGGATGCCTATCCCTTGAATCTGTCGCTGCGAAATGGAAATTGGACCAGCCGGTTATATACCCGACTTTCGTTTACCCTTTCGAGTCGAGGGGTGGAACGCGATTCCACGAATTTCGCTATTTTAAGAATCGATACAAAACGCCCGTCCATCCCGATTGATTTCGATTAGCTTCTTTTCTCTCTTTCTTTTTTTTTTTTTTTTTTTTTTTACGGCCAACTGACACTTTCACACCACCCTATTATTTCCCCGAGCGAAATAATAATCGTTAGTCGGGGATGAGGTTCTAGAGGGAGGAGCGAGAGGGTCTGGAATGGAACGGTAGGTGTCGAGGAAACAATTCCAACCCTCGTCTTACACGGAAATCCATACTCGGTTACCCTTGACGAAGAGACTGTGAATAATTACCGGCTTTGAAGCGCAACGTTGGAGGTTTTCACCCTTCGACGCCGATATTACGAGCAGCACCACTTTTCATCGTCAATTTTCCACCCAGGGGGGACGGAGGGGGGTTCCACACGTGTAAATCACACGTGTCGCATACGCGGAAACGAGAGCATGGAGAAACGATCCAGGCGACAAAGATATACACGCGCGATGAGCGTACCGTACATTTGTACATTTGAACGTCGAGAAGAAGTTTTTCGTTCTCGCAAATGTACGTATATACACATATAGACGGTTACACGATACCCGGCGCGCAAACGTTACGTATAATTCTTCCATTTCGAATTTCCAGGACAGACTGCTCGTGGATAAAAATAACAAGGAGAGCGAGTGCGAAAGATAACGACGCTGTGAGAAGAGAAGTTCCTAAGGTGTTGGTGGCGCGGAGAGAGAGGGAGGGAGAGAGAGGAAGAAGGAGAGCTCCGCCCGTTTTCAACTCTATTCTTCCCA
>NW_006263608.1:698093-700512 GCF_000469605.1 Apis dorsata | reverse complement strand
CGGCTCCCCACGCCTTCCTTCCCTCCCCCCTTCTCGCCAAGCTTGTCCCTTCCCCTCCCACCGCCGTCCAACAATAAGGATTTTCTTTTCACGCCACTAGACCCGATCGACGATCGTTTTTCATAAATTTCAACCCGACCACGATCCGACCAACACTCTCTCCCACTTGTTTCGCGGTTACGTGTTCTCAGGTAACGGAAAGCTCGGCATCGGTGTTGGTGGTTTCCGCCGACGAGGCCTCGTGTGTCTCGCTCTATTGTTTCTACGTATTCTCGCCAAGCACGAACCACCTTACGACCTCGTTCTCGACCGACTCTTCGTGCTCTTCCTTCGTTCCTAGCCCGATTCTCTTTTCCTTTCCTTTTTTCTTCTTTAATTTATTCGACGGTAAATAAGATCCGGAAATCAAATCTCAATCGGGTGTAAATCGAGATTTACGAGGATTTTTTTGGTCAAGAAGGCACCCGTACGAAATACATCACGTGGCGTTTATAAAAACGCGACTCGTATCTTGTAGATTTGCGTGTGAATTGGACGTCACCGGGCGCCATTTCGATCCTGTGTGTACCGACTTTTTCCTCCTTTGAACCGATACCGTGTGCATATGAGTGATATATGCGAGTTGGATATAGTAGAACAAAAGTATCGAGCCGTATTTATATAACATGTTTCATCTCACTGTGTATCCTTTATTATTAATCGAATCGTTTCTACGATATACAGGGCGTGAAACGGGGACAAGTCGATTTTTGCGATCGGTGTCTCTGTCAACGGTGGCTCGATTTCGCGGTTCCATCCCGCGGCCCGAAATTCGATTTAATCCCACTGATTTTCGGCTAAAGGATTAGATTACTCGATTTTTGTTCCGGCTTCCGATCGGATTAGCCTCCATTTCACAAACTCGCTTTCGATTGGAATTCAATTTACCCTCCCCCGCCCCTCCCCCTGATTCGTAGAATATGAACGGTTATCGGACATCCGTTGAATTATTGACCGGATAAAACTTTGCAAGCCAACCGTCTTCCCTCTGGCCGGCCACGAGAGGGATCAAGATTAAGCCGAGACGCGATCCAACTTTCTGCCTTCCCCTTCCCTTGTTTCGATTCCACGTGAATATCCGTGGCGACACACCGAATCCGTGAAATTAACGACTCCGCGAATCGAATAAATACAAAGATGGAAAAATTGGGGAACGAAAGAGAGAGAGAGAGAAGGGAGGGAGAAATAGCGAAGCGTTTAACATGGAGAAGTTGAAAATTAGTTGAACGAGTATCTCGCATTCAACGAACAAATTGCAATTACCGTTCTGTCGTGCAAGCCACATATTAAATCGCATTAAAATGAGAACCGAGATTGTCGACTAGAATTCGTTCGCTTCTCTTTTTCCTTTTCGACCGAACCGCGTTAGAAGAGAAATTTACAACTAATAAATTCAATATAATCACCTACGGTCAGTCGCGTACAATCTTCGTACATTATCATACAAAGAGAAAATTCGTCTAAACCATGAATCCTGATTTTAACGGAAAGTTTTGCGTAAAGTGGAATAATGTGATAATTTTTGTTCAGAATATTTCATTCTTCCCGAAATTAGAATTTCTCCCGGGGAATAATTTTCGCAAGAAAGTTGTAGAGCGATAAAGTTTCTCTTTGTATCATTACGAAAGAAAACGGATATAGGTTATAAGATTAACTATTATCGTTACCTAAACATAACCATAACGGTGTGCGTAAATATTTCTTCCCTTTCTTCTTCACTTAAAATATCTTTCTCTCGGTTACGGACAAGATATTCTTAATTTTCCCGAAATGTAAAACGGCACACGAAACGTAAACAGCACAATCCGATTCGATGGTCGAAAGAAAGCAAACTCTGTGCAATAATCTCGAGAGTGTAGTCGGTCGAGTTGGGTAGAGAGGGCAGCAGCGTGGGCATCCGTGAATTTGCCGGCGACAATACGCCGGAATATAACCGCATTGTGCAAACAGACAACGCGACGCAATGTGCCGGGAGCACGGTGCGTGAATCCTGAACATTGGACGACGACGAGTCCGGGCCACGGCGTCGTCCTCGTCGTAATCGTCATCCTCCGGATCCAAGTTGGTTGACGCCGCCTAACCATGGACAATGGGGGCCACGACCAGTACGGTACCATTATCCGCCTCTCGCGTCTATGACAACTCCATGAATTATGCAGCGTAATGTAGACGGATACGCGACCCCCCTTCCTCCTCCTCCTCCTCCTCAACGCTCACGCGCCTCGCGCATGTCGTTCCATTTACCGATCCTACCGCTTTCAACCGTACGATTTACCTCATCCTTTCCGATTTACTCCCATCTTCTCTTTCTTATTCCCGTTCTTGTTACGTCTTACTCGACTCCTCCATTTACCACGTCAAAACTCGTTCTCGAAACGAT
>NW_006263608.1:691529-697874 GCF_000469605.1 Apis dorsata | reverse complement strand
ATATATATATATATATATATCTCGTAGAAAGGATATAACGTTGAACGATGCGTTCGAAGAGAATAGGCTTGCAACTGACGCGTATTATCCCCTCCCCCTTCCCGTGGAGCTTCTGATACCCGTATTTTCGACAGGTGCTTTGAATATCGGTGCGTTTACCGGCACCGTACGATATTAGGCCGCCGATTGCCGGTATTACGGTCTCCGCAATATCAATCCGTGCGTGCGGTTATCGCAAAGTAGGGAAACGCCACGTTCAAATCCAACGAGCCCTATCCCCCGTACAGTCACCGACTACGATATTGCCAGATTCGTATTACCTTGGCTTTAACTACCACAGTCAACATCGATCCATCGAAAACGGTGAGCGCTTACACATCATGAATAATTCGCATCTACGAAACGACGCATTCATAGTCGTCAACTACCTATACACCGCCCCGCAACCGTCCTACCCTTTCGTCACCGTTCGAACGAAAATCCCGATTCTCGGATTGGTTACTCGAAAGATTGAATTCGAGGAAAGGTAAGACTTTGAGATTATAATAATAGTAATAATAATAATAATAATAATAAATTCCCTCGATTTTTGTTTTACAATACAAAAAGGCGTAAATACACTTAAATTTCGCGAAAACCATCTCGAGTTGAAGTTATATCGTCCCGGGATCTAATCTCGGGATAAGAGATACCCCGCTTCCATCTTTTTGCTTAAACTTTAAATCGTAATTTTCATCGGTCTCGACCCGCAAAGCGAAGGAGAAAAGCGAGGATCGTGAAATCTGGAAAAATAAACACGAGTGGTTTACACGATACCAAATGATGAAATGAAATTGAAGGAAAGCGACAAGCCTAGCTGTTTCACCAAACTGCTCAAAAATTTGCTCGCTCGTAAATAAATATTAATAACCGACAATTCGTTACGTACTTTTCCAAGAGTTTTCGTGGGAAAAATCGTACGTGATCGAAGTTATGGTCGACGGTTAACGAGTCGTGAAGTCTTTAGATTAAAAGTTTAAAGCTGTTCCCCTACTTTTTTCAACCGTAGGAACACACGATGTCGGAGGGGAACCGATTCCTTCCTCGTCACCGAACGAGAGACGGTGTGTTTCAGATGCGCATGGAGGGAGGGAGGGGAAAAAAGAGGGCGTGGAGAGAAAGAATTAGCCGGCGAAAAGGTTTAATCGTTAACGTTGGCGGTCGTAATCGGGCGGTTCGATAAAAGCATCGGGTCCCTAAAGAGTCATCTATCCGGCAAATGGATGACCCCGTGGAACGTGGCGGTAGTGTAGAACGAGCAGGCACGCAAGAATCCTGGGGGGATATATCGGCTCAAACATTACACCCCCTCCCGTATCTGTCGTGTTATCGCGAACGAACAATGACTACCTATTACGCGACTCCCCGCTCATTTTTCATTATTATCGTGGGTCATCGGCCCGTTTCTAACGAGAGGCGCCTCCGCCTCCGCCTCCGCCTTTCGTTCGTAATTACAAATTGGTCGCTCCGTTTCGGGCCGAATCTAAACCTAATCTAACCGAAAACATTTACGCCCCCCTCCCCCCTTTAATCGTCCCTCGCGTAAATCGCCTCGATTACGGCCCTCAAGATCAAGATGGTGTCGCGAAAGAGCGAGCGTGTTGGTTGGTCTTCTCTCGCCGAAGACGATCAACTTATTAAGCCAGATAAGAGGGGAGGGGGAGGGGAGATATGAAGTCGTTGGAATTCGTGCCGCTCTACGTCTTCGTGGGGGACCTCGGTTCGTGACTATCCCGCGATGTAATCAGATATCCTAGGGCGTGTGCGTTTCCCCTCCAAATCGGACGAGACTCGGTCGAGTTGTGCGGCCACGTAACGCGGATCGATATCGGAGGCGAAGATTGGCCCGTGGGGTGGAAAAAAGAAAAAGAAGAGAAAAAACAGGTGTTAATCGTCGCGGAACACGCGTTGAGAGAGAGAGAGAGAGAGAGCTTCGTGACAAACGTCGTACAACTTACAAATTTAACAAATCGCTTGTAACCATCCCCCTTGCTGAGACGAATAACCCCCTTGTGCGTAGAGTATCAACTCGATCTTGGCGGAAAAAACACGAGGATATTCGTGATACCCTTGTCATCGTGTCACGCTTTTCTCGCCTCGATATCGCAAGAAATTACGTCCTGAAATATATATATATATATATAGAACATCGACCAGGTATTATCGCGGCTAATGCCCCCTGCGTTACGCGCGTAAAAAATTTTTTTACGCCCTATACTAAAAGCTAGGATCTTTACGACACATCCAGTGCCTCGAACGTCTTCTCCACCGATCAAACTTCTTCTCACGCCACGTCGGCGTAACCGATCCAATAAGGGGTGCCAGCCGACATTGGATAAAACCTAGAATAGGAAGAATAGTATAGGGGAAGAAATAATATCTCGAATAGAAATCCAGGAGTTAGGAAACCTCACAAAGATTGTTATTGTCCTTCTTCCTACAATTTTTCGATGGTGATCTTTATCGATTTATCGTTGGAGAAATTTCCCCCTCTCTCTGGTTTCTTTCCTCTTTATCCACGAGTAGATGATCCATTCATACGACTCTTTTGATTAAATATGTCCGTCCATCTGGCGTCGTCGGCGAGACGGAAGCAATTTTCCCGAACGATTGAGAATCGTATTCCAATCACCGATAGTGTATACCGTAGGAATTCGGTAAATCTCGAAGAGAGATTTATATATATATATATATATAAAGAGAGAGAGAGAAAGATTGGAACGATAGGGGACGATGATAGTTGGCCCGATTCGCGCAATTCGTTGCCGCAGACGGGCATAATTAATGCACTACTTTGTTCCCATGAATTTATAATTTCCCGTTATGGTAAACAGCACTTGCAAATATTTGCATATGCAATGTAATAATATCGTTGTTAATTTATTACCGCTTGATGCGCACTGATATCTGCGGGAATACCGCATAATATCGCGTAAAGCTCGCTGTCATGGTATTTCTACGGCAATTCGTATATAATATCGTTATATATCCCCCCTCTCGTCGATGTTGCCGTCGCAAGGGGGCGCCCCTCTTCCACAGTGAGAAACAGGGATTTTTCAACGATCATAGATCGATCCACCGTTTGAAAGGGGAGGATCCTTATATTACTCCTCCTCCTCCACGAATCTCTCCCCGATTGGGAAAAGAGGAGAGTTTCTTAAAAGAGAAATATCCGTGGAATGTGCCGAGTCGATCGAGTCCAACAAAAATTACATCCATCCTCCTAAGTATTTAAAGGAAAATAATAATCGATAACAACCTCGCCTTCCTTTCAATCCGAGTGTTAACGATCCATTTATTTATCGACGCGTTAAAATAGTCTCTCGACTATTTTTCTAACTTAATAAAAATAAATACATATATATATACGTATATAAATAGAAGACGATCGAATTCTGTATATTCTTAGCCGAGATATCCCGAACGTTAAATTTAACCCATTAATCTAATCTATCAATTGTTCTGCGTTGCCTCCTGATAGCAAGTGTGAATTCTGAATTCGAATCGCTTAAGATCCCCGAGAATCGAAGTCGAGCAACGTTGTTTAAAGCGAATGGGACGAGGGAAGGAGCGAGGGAAAAAAAGCGCGGTTGAACGGTTGTTTGATTAATTGTTGGGGAGGGGGATCGATTAAGCGGTTAACGGAGGGAGGGGAGTCGTTCACGCGCAATTTCGCGGGAAGAAAACGTTCTCCCCGCGACTTGGCCCAAATTCCCCCGCCGCTGACATTTATAGGACGTCTCGTTTGTAACTGTCGACGCGACGGGATAGAGCTTAAACCCCCGAGATGCATCCTGAAAATCAAGGGAGGAGGGGGGAACGGTCTCGAGATACGAGACGAGAAATATTGGATTCGACGTGTCCCACCAGCGAAACGATCCTGAATACGGTTGCTCGAAGAGAGAGAGAGAGAGAGAGAGAGAAAAGAGGAAGAAGAAGAAGAAAAGAAACGCGCATAAATAAGTCAAGAGCGAATCGAGATACGACAAAGTTTCTTCGAAAAAAAAAAAAAAAAGGGGGGGGGGAAAAAGAAAACGATCGATGTATTCTCCCTTCCATTTTCAATTCGCCTGCATACACTGTATTTCCTGCGCTGGGATACGAACGACCAATGAACAACGAGATTGGATGAAGTTTCCAATATTCCAAATTATAGATTTTTCTATCGCTTTTCCCCTACTCTTTCATTTTTTCCTCTTTTTTTATTTTTCGCAATATCACGGAATCAAAATCAACACGATCCATTAGCAACTGAAAAAAGGGATCCATCGTTTGAAAATTTTAGAGAGGGAGGGAGGGAGAGAGAGAGAGCGACAAAGGAATTTTCGCCGTCTAACGCCAGGGACATTTCGTTTTTTACGTTTTTCCCCTCGCTTAAAAAGAGCGCCCCTTCCAACGATTTTTGCACACGTTTGTGACTCGTGGCACACACGTCTCCCCTGTTTTTACGACTCGCGTTTCCTATTGTTCGCTATATCCCCGAGTTTACACCGCGATTTCCCCGCCAAATGTTTCCCCAACGATTTCGGGGAAGAAGACGAGAACAACATAGATTAAACTGGAAGAGATCGAGTAACATCGAAGTAGGAAACTAGAAAAAAATAACGTTTTCCCTTTCTATTGATAACAGAAACGAAGCAGAGATACGCGAAACACGGATTAAACGGGAAGGCAAAGACAAAAGGCGACGAATCGCGAAGAGACAAAGTCAGCGATGAATGCGTCTCGTAAAACGCCTCATTGTCTCCCTGTCCTCCGTCTTCCATTCAACGACTGCAAGCATCGGCTGTGACGCGGCAAAAAAGAGTATTATTGGCGCGAACTAGGGTGAAGAAGGGAAGGAGGACGGCGAAAGGAAAACGTGTTGGCGAGAGGAAGTTCACTGGGGGTGGTAAATTAAGGAAGAATATTAATGGAATAACCGCGAAGAAAACAGGTGGAAAGGAAGCCCCGGATCGGTTCGTTAATCGTGGATATTCCATCTTCTTTCATTTTTTTCCATTCTCCTTATTTCTTTAATTCAAACGAAGAATCGAACTCTTCGACTCTCCTTCTCGATCGAAAAATCGAAAAGAAGGTCAACGAAAGGAGACTTCACTGTTGCCAAAGGACGAAAATGGAGGCTTCGTCTTCGGACTCGACTCGATGGGAAAAGTCGAAAAGAAGGGGCCAAGAAAAGGAGATTTCATTGCTGCCAACTTTTAATAATTGTCGCATTTAGGAGATCATACTTTCGACCATTGTTATTCGCATCGATAATTAACCAGCTCGAATCCTCCATTCGAGTCCAAGGAATACACGTAACTTTCCAAAAATTACTCTGCTCGTCGTTTCATCGTAACACCTCATAAGCGTTTTAATAACTTTTGCCGTTTCTCGTCGCCGATCGACTTTTCTTTCATCAGTGAACGACCCGTATTTCTTCTTCGACACGACTTTTCTCGCCCGAATTTCTCTCGTCGCGCTTCGATTTCGACGGCTTCCACCTCAAATATTCGGTTGCAAACGGGAAGAACGCGGTCACGGGCGATCGGAATTCGCGCGGCTCGCGAGACTCGCGGGTCAGGGATTCGACCGACTCGTGGACTCCGGATCTTTAATCGAATTCCCGAGTTGGCCGGCCAAGTTGCTCCAACAGTCTTGGCCCAACTTGGGCGAGGTCGAGGACAATGCGTGTGGAGGAGCATCGCCGAGTTTTCAATCGCGGGATAACGAGAAACTCCTCCTCCTCTTCGTCCCCATTATATCGGGATAATTTCCGGGAGAGCTACGTGCCTCTCCAGCCTCTCTAATTGCGATGCAAATTCAAAGTCGGTCACCGCAAATTCACTCTGAATGCTGAATCAATGTCGGCGAAACGCCATCCGTCAAACGTGGGTGCGTCAGCGGAAGAGAAGAACAGGAGGAAAAGTGGGAAAAAGTACCTTTTACCTTTTACGATTTCGATCTATGCAAAAATATTTCATTTATAACACAAATCCTTCCCGATTTATATCGCGAAATAAAGGGAAATTTCGACTTGGAAAGGAAAGAAAGTACTCACCCGATTTCTCGTCGACGATGGAAGCGATCCCTGCGACGAAGGAGACAGCTTTGGTTAGTCCGACGAGCAACAGTACGCTCCACATGTTCTCTCGATTATTCCTTATCCTTGTTGGCCACGTTGAATCAGTTTGGGAATAAGGAGGAAACTCTCTCTCTCTGATCCTCGTTAAGTCATGTTCGCCGATTCACCGCCCCCGATACTTGCCACTTTCCACTTTCATCTCGCGCCCGAGTACCCGTCCGCGATCCCCGCGATCGTGG
>NW_006263608.1:679851-691169 GCF_000469605.1 Apis dorsata | reverse complement strand
TGACGCCGCGCGATACGACGGCCGCGCGCCCGACCAATTTCTCCGAGAAATGTTTACCGACGCACCATAGCGTTTCTTCGCTCGTGTTTTTCCTCTCCTCTCGGTTAAACACTAATTAAACTTGCCGTCCCACCGCATCCACAACCGCGTACACCGCAACAACCTTCCTTCTCTCTCTCTCTCTCTCTCTGTCTCTTCCCCTTCTTTCATCCGTTCACTCCATCAAAGCGTTGGACACGCGTACTGGTCCTCTCCTCGCTGTTAGAAAATCTACCGCACTTTCGGCCTTCCAACCGCGCGCCACTGTCGCCGATAACCTGCAACGAGCACGATACCCGCAATCACCGTGGTGTGTGTGTATATATATATATATGTGTGTGTGTATCCATCCAAGGCCGCAAAATTCACCGCACCGATCACCCGTGCGAAGGTATATTTTCCCACCATCACCAGCTTTTTTCAAAAAACTCAACCAGCCCTTCCTTCCCAAGATTCCTTGAGAAGTTTAAGGCATCTGACAACGAAACCTCCGCGAATTCTCTCTTCCGCATCGAGGGGGGGAAGGGATCGGTGGAAATCCCACAGGTCGTTGCAGGATGGTTAAGAAGGACGGGGCGGAAACGTTCCCCTATGGAGAATCGAGGACCGACTCTTCTCCACCATTTTCCTGAAATCTCTCGAAACGAAATATATATATATATATATATATCCCCGATTGGAATTGTAATCGTTCCAAATAAAGATCAAAGGGAGATGCGGAGACCTTGGCACGCCACAGACTTTCTGGAATAGGTCCAAGCAGGGCCTGCAATCTCGTCAATGGCCGCGAACCGGCTTCGAAATCGATCCTAGGCAGAAAGATTCCGCCAACTGCTCCTCGCCAATCCTCCTTCTCCACGTTCCTCTCCTCGTCGCCTCGCAAGCACAGATCCTTTCCCCTCCGATTTTCGCGCGCTTTTCCCTTCCCAAGTAGAGGAACGTTCCTCCTTTCCAACGATCGAACACGCGGTCAAACTCGATAT
This sequence comes from Apis dorsata, assembly GCF_000469605.1. Taxonomy (NCBI): domain Eukaryota; kingdom Metazoa; phylum Arthropoda; class Insecta; order Hymenoptera; family Apidae; genus Apis; species Apis dorsata. The sequence goes on along the minus strand of NW_006263608.1, from coordinate 690,147 downwards.
GATATAAGTGAACGCCTCGATCTCCCGTAAAAAAGAGAAAGAGAAAATTCGACACGTGCGACGGAGCACCGTGCTACGCTTGTTTGAAGGGAGAGGCGGAAGGGTGGGGAGGAAGAGAAGCGTAATCGCCGGTAATTTTTGGGGGAAGGAGAGGCGGCGGAGAGGGGTGGTGTAGAGAAGGCGCGCGCGAAGGATAGGAAGTCGGCGCAGGTCCACGGACGAACGCGGCTGCACACGTGGTCCTCGACCGACGGCGGACGGCACACTGACGGAGAAGGCGAGCAAACGGCGCGGCGGCGGGCGCGCAGCCTGCAAAACCTCCCGAGGAGGTGGAGGTGTCGGAGGAAAGGCCGGAGGGTGGGGCGAGAAAGGGGGGCTTGCTCGTGGACACGGCCGCGAGAAAGGGGGAACAATTCTTCTTCGCGCGTCCCGATGCGCGGATCCATGAAACCTATGCCGACGCACATGCGTTCTGCCCTGCTCGATAACGGAGCCCTTCCTTCGCATCTGATCAGCGAGTCGGAAGATCGCGACTTTTTTTCTTCTTTTTGTCTTTTTATTTCCGATCGTTCGCTCTTCGTTCTTTCTCATTTGTAAAAAGGAAAGGGCTTTTTCGAGTTCCGAAAACAGCAATCGCAGATATTTTCTTTGCTCTCAGGAAAAGTGTATTTCTATTTATTGTATCATTTACGTGATAATTAATTTCGAGTACGATATATATATATATATATATATATGTATATACGTGTATGATATTAATTTTCGTTTCGTTTGTTCGCGAAACGTGGAAAAACGTGGAGAGATCGGAGGATAGATCTACGTGCAAATATTTTTCACGTCCACTGTGTAATTGAAAACTGTAGCCATGTACATCTTGTTTTTCCTTCGAATCGAGAAAATATACTCGGATAGGGATGTAACTGTAAGGATAGGTTCGAAAGAAGAGGGGGGGATAAATCCGTGAAGGGTAGAGATGTTTGGCCGACGATCGCGTTTAAGATTACACTTAAGGCTTACTCGACGATCCATGGGTCAACGAGCGCCTTTTGTTCGGTATCGAAGTGGTGGTTTACGGTGGTGGAGAGGCTGGCTAGTCGGTGGATAAGATCACGGGGTCAACGGGATGGAAGGGATCGGGAAATAGGGAGAGAGCGAGAGAGAGAGAGAAGGAGAGACGCTGGTGTCACGGATCGTGGTCATCTTAAAAGCTCGTGAAAAGGAGCGCACGCCACTCGAACGCTTGCCTGCATAGACGGTTGCATATTTTCGACGGGGCACGCGCCCCCCTCCCCTCTCACGAATCTTCGAAACGATAACGACTTTTCGTCACCGAGCACCCTCCCCTCCCCTCCCCCAGCAACAAAGGAACCGGTGGACAAAGGATTAATAACCGAGCTCGATCCTATCGATCCAATCTCTCTCTCTCTCTCTCTCTCTCTCTCTCTTTGCGTCTTCTCCTCCGAAATTAAATCGGTCCTACTTTGCGTATCGGGGGAGAGGCATCAGCCGTATCACAAAAGCTATCCCGCGCGCTCCGCGCTTAAATATTTCACGTTTCACTTTTATTCAGCCGAGTATGGCTCCCCGGCTCCCCGATGAATTTCGTATGAAACTGCGTGCGTGCCGTGTCGCGTATATTACGCGTTCCAACGTAATTTAAAACCGGGCGAGTGAAAATTTCACGATAAAATCCGCTCCCGGATAAGAGCGCACCACTTTCGGCCGCGTTGGGACAACGCGCGTATTTTTAATCTCGATCGCGTCCTTCCCCTCCTTCCGTGTCTCTCTCTCTCTCTCTCTCTCTTTTCGAGGAATATTCGATACAGGGGAGGAGGAAAGGGATTCGGGAAAAAAGGAGCGAAAAAAAGTCAACCGAAGCGCGGGTTACGTGACAGGACGGCCGAACACGAACGTCAAACCCCTCGCGTTGAAATCGCGACATTTCTGAGGGAGGGGAGGGGAGCGGCATTACACGCAGAGGTCGGCCATTAACGCGGTCATTAGGCCCGCGATAATGCGCGGGACGGGACCGGGCGAGGGTAAAAAACGTTTTGGTTCCGTGAGATTCGGCCTCGAGATTAAAGCGCTCCCTTCACGCAACGCCGTTTACTCGATCTTTAGGAGAAAGCGGGTATCGGCCGCGATACAGCGCCAACTTTGCAATTTTCGAAAATGACAAGCCTTTCTCGCTCCTAAATCGGCTCCTCGATTATTCGAGACGAAGGGAAAAGAAGGGAGGCGGGGGGGAGAAAGAAGCCGAATCGATTGTTATTCGACGATAAATATCGCGGGGGGAGGGGGAAAAAAAAAGCAAACCTTTCGAACTGTATTGCGACGTGCGGCTTGTAATTGAATAATTAACCAAGTTGTTATCGATCAAACCCCCATCCGTTGTAATTTACTTTTGTAATTCGAGACGAGATACGAGGCGACGGGGAAAATAACCGAGCGGAGAATACAGATCCTACGCGGCGATTGGAATTTATGAAAAATCGCGTTGTAAATACCGTGTGCCAACAACTCGTTATCACGGTTGCGTTTCGATTTTTCGTCAAATTTGCAGAGGCATCGGGAAACGGGGAAGCTGTTTTTTTTTTTTTTTTTTTTTTTTTTTTTATATAGATCACGATGTAATCTGCGTTAAAAAAAAAAAAAAAGAATTTATCGCGGGAAAAATCGATTCGTCCGTCACTGCGATCTGTCCTCCCTCTTTCCACTCCGTCGAGGGAGGAAAAATCGTTATCCTCTCTCTCTTTGCGAGCGAAATTTTTTACTCGTATTCGAAAAAGAAAGGAATTTACACGGCGATCTCAAGGTTGTTTTTTACATGGCGGAAGGCGAGGTTTCGACTGCGTTCGTATCATCGGAGGAGCCGATCCAAGAATTTTCCCGTTCAGCCGTGCGTGGCGGTAGCTGACGACTCGGAAAGTTCGTAGTTTCCTGTATTACCTACGCCTCGTCGAATCACCAACTCATCGTTAACCTTTCCGATCCGCCAACCGTTCTCTCGCACGCACGCTCGACTCTTCCCAAGGTCGTTAATCCTCCTCCGAAAACCGATAAAACTAACTAATCCGACAAACTGAACGTTTTAAAACGCGAGGGAGAAACGGAATGGAAAATAGAAAATCGGGAGCGAAGTAGAAATAATTGTTCGAAATAATTGGACAAGATGCGGCTAGATGTCGCGACGAAAGAAATACAAAAGCTTTTATTAACGAATTACAATTACTCGCATACACTATATATATGATACTGATTAAGCTCGTTCTCTGAGACAAGACTACGTGAGAATCGTTCTATCCACGGAGATCGTATCTTTCCAATGCGAAAACGCTTCTCTTCCATCTTGCGTTGCACATAGATTTTCTTATACCGAGGTAACAACACGTTCATCGCTTCTTCTCCACAAAAATACGGGACATTCTCAATTGGTGATCTTTGCTGGAACTTCGAAGCACGCGATCGTGTTGTTTCCTTCCATCAGCGCGTAATGAATAACCATGGAAATCTGTAAATAAAAAAAAAAAAAGCAACGTGAATCGAGAACAAAGAGGAAACTTTCTCATCATTTTTATTCTCTCTACGATTTTTTCCATTACAATCCATTTGTAAATGGACTGTATATATACAATTATAAGAAAGAAAGAATTAAAAATAAATCGAAGAGATAATTAACCATTCTTTCATTTCACGTATTGCGAAACAACCTTAGACTTGTGTGCTCGTGCGCGATAACGTTTATTAAAATCGGTTTACTTGCCACGATAATTCTTATCTGTTCGATGTGTAGGAATACATTTTAGGGGGGAAAAAAAGTAAATATATTCAAGAGCAAGCGGAGAGAACGAGAAAAAAAAGTTTTTTTTACCGTGGGATAAATCTGCAGCACGGGGAACTCTCGCTTGTAGATGTACTCGACGTCTTTCTTTAACGAGCATCCAGCCGGAGTTCCGTCCAGATTGTAAATGTTATCGCACGCGCTGGTCCCATCCACGCCGACGAACGGCAACGGTACGCCAAGCACAGCGGCGTTCACGGAGTTCACCAAAGACTCGACATCTTGTTTCGGCACGAACTTTTGCTCGACCGACGCCTTCGTCCTTCGTTTCAATTTGCACGGTGGTACGTCGCAGCCGGTTATCTTAACCTGATTCGAATCCTCGAACTTCTCTCCTGCAATCAATTATTTTTTTTTTTTTTTTGTGTTTTTTTTTTTTTTTTTTTTTTTTTTTTTTTTTTCTGATTATAAAAGTGGGTCTGCAATGCGTGACGCAATGCGTACGCTCGGTCGTAAAGCCGATACGGTAATTCGCATTGATATTCGAACGACGTGAATTCAAACACGATGACGTTCACCAGTTCAGAGATTATTGCTCCGTGTATTATTATTATTATTATTATTATTATTTTTTGCTTTTTATAACGTCGATGATACGTATATTGCGACAAATTAAATAATGAAGAAATTTAACCATGGGGAAAAAAAAATATTGGTGCGCCCTCGCTAAACACGGGTTGTTCACAAATGCGTTGTTTGTTACAAATGTGTATAAGGTTTGAAAATGTGTGCATTTGCCTCGCGTCGCCTGAATATTCATTGCGATATATTCGTTTAATATATATCTCGTTGGGCAAAAAATTATGTGCGCAACGAGTAAATAAAACGTATTACTACATTTTTTTTCCTTTTTTTTTTTTTTTTTTTTACTATCATTACGTATAATTTATTTGAATAAAAATATTCTTTGACAAGATAAACCAAGGCTTTCCTGCTCGTAGTTACATAATTGAAAGACATTGAAGGATTTTTTCTTCCAGGAATATTTCTTTTTTTTCCTTTTCTCATCGAGGAGAGATATAAAAAAGAAATATATTAATATTTTTAATATCTCGTAGCATCCAAATACCGTTGCCAATATATTAATAAAGATTCCATTCGACCTGGTTTTAACTGTGCTCGCCGATAAAAACCGAGTTCCTCTCGAAAAACGAGCCAGTCGATCGTTTAATTACGGCACCGTACTTTGCATAATAAAAAAAAAAGAAAAATAAGAGAATCGACAAGAGATCGTACATTCTCTCTTCTACGAGATCAACTTTGAAATCATCGTCGAAGGAGAGAGAGAGAGAGAGAGAGAAAAAATCCACGACACATCGAACGAACAAAATCAATTTGCATTTTTCACTTCTGGACGATAAGGGGATGTTATCCGTACTTTTTTTTAAAACGAAACACATCTTCTTATCTCAAGTTTCGCTCATTCGTAAATAATCCACTGAAAATATTATGCAAAATAGACGTAATAGACCGATGTATATACACAAAAATAAAAAGATACGATCGATGAGTCAATATAAAACTTGACCGCGGAATGTAAACGAGAGAACACGTACATATTACATACGCCAGCATATACACATATACACACGCGCGCGAATCGTATTTAAATATGCGAACGGCAAAACGATCGCCGCCACGACACGATTTTTATTACTCGTTCTCGAAACGAGCGGTGATAATTACTCGATCGAGTGCGAATACGGAGAATAATTCCAACGAGGAATTTATCGATTCGAAAGGAATATCCGGTGGAGGGGAAAGAAAAATTTTCTCCCTTTTTTTTTTTTTTTTTTTTCTACTCACCGGTTCCACAGTGATTAACTTCGGTTGCACAGACAACTACGAGCAGAGCTACGAAAACGAGAATGGTTCCCCTCATCGTCGCGGTGAAAGCGCGGTCCCGTTTACGTGGACGAGGAAGAAAAAAACAAGTGTTCAAGGTATATCGAAGATGTCTCGTCTCGTCGATCGTCCTCGCTCGCTTCGATCAGGTCCAGATCCGGCTCTCGACTGGGTGTTGTTGCCACGGGAGGATGGTAACGTTGTGATCGGTCATTCGTCAAAGTTCACTTTAAATAGATTCCCCTCCCAGAGGAGGAGGAGGAGGAGGAGGAGGAGGAGGAGGAAGCCGGCCTCCTCAAGTGGGGACGGAGGAGAGAGAGAGAGAGAGAGAGAGAGAGATAATGGAAGTGGAAGGGATTCCGTAAATTTATAAAACTTTGAGGAGGAAGTTGTCCTAGAGACGGCGAATGCGACATGTAGTTTGCGCGCAAGATGAATCGCGAGGAATTGGACGAATCGTCGTTTTTCGAGGATGGACACCTTCGAGGACTCGTTGGAATTATTCTTCCAATCTTGTCAATTCCCAGTTTTCCGATACGATTTCTTCTTCTTTTTCTTCTTCTTTTTTCTCGAACGGAAATGAAACGAAGCCGCGAAGAACAAAGCACCGGAAATTAACAAGCTTTTACGCTCCTTTAGTCCCACTTCCAATGAAATTCCTAGTTCCCACTTACTCGCGGGAATGACCTCCGATTAATGTCCCCCCCTCTCCCTAGATACTGTTTCGATACTGTTAATTCTAATTCCCCAACCTTTTCCCTTTCCAACGAAGATTCAGAATAAATTTCGTTTCCAACCGATCGCGTATGTTTCTCTCGTGGATTATTTTATGTATATCCAGTGGTAAGATATATCCTAAGATAAAATTCGAAATTATGGTAATTGATAAAGGAGGAACGAAGAAAAATTTCAATAGTGAAGAAGAATATATATTCTTCATAATTATTCTCGAGCCTAGAGGCACATAAAAGTTTCTGTACAATAAATTACGTACGATGGTCTCCCTTTGGATCGTATTACCGTGACTTCAAAACATAAACAAAGGCAAGGAAGGAAGGAAGGAAGGAACAACAGGTATCACGTGTCGGCCTCGTCCGTCGAGTTTGAACGTTACTACATGATCGAAATAACGAATAACGTTGCGCGTACGCAAGATACGTGTGTGTGTGTGTGTGTATGCGTGTGTGTGTATGCGTGTGTGTGTAGAAACGTGCGAAAAACGGCGCGTCGCCGGAGGACACGAAATGCAGCTCGCGAAGTAGAAAGTCGGCCGGAATACAAACGAAGAGAAGAAATTATCGACGGTAGGCAACCTTGAGGGAAACAGGAAAAAGAACGATTCCTTCGAGGCGAAGTCCTCCAACGCAACTTCCTCGTATCTTGACTCGACGACGATTTCATCCTGAATCCCCAACGAAATCCCCCACGATTTCGCATATCGATCTCGTTTTTATCCCCAAATAATTTTAATCGAACGATTGTTTCGCGCAAAATTTAAAAATCTGCCTCGAAAACGCGTGCGTCCTTCAAAAGAAAAGAAAAAAAAAATAGGATAGGAAGGAGGAAAACGGAAAAGGAGGATTTTCTCTCGAGAACGTGTTGTTTGAAGGAGAACAATGTGTTTGAGGAATCGAGGACGAGAGAAGTAATAAACGTGCAAATAAAAATCACGTTCCGTGACATATGTCGTGAAACGCGATTTTCGATTCCTGGAAACGCGGTGAGAAAAAAAAAAGAATAAAAAAAAAAAAAAAAGAAAAAGGAAGAAGAGGAAGAGGAGAACAATGTTGTGAAAAATAATTAAACGCGCATGCGGGGAAAGATTTTTTTGCGCCCGCCATTTATCGGCCCCAAGTAATTCCGCGGTCAATTTCCTTGACGCTCGGCCAGTTTCCGAATCCACGCGGATCCTTTTCGCTCGCCCATAATTGCGCCCACGCCTCTTTGCCTCGTTAAATACTTCGTACGCGGTTAATAATTTCGCCACCGAGGTTTCTCTCTTTCTTTCTCTCTTTTTTTCACGTCTCGAATCTTCCTCGAGGCAGCGCGATACGTTACGCCCATTATCCGTGTTGTTTTGCACTAAGTGAAAAACCGCGTCAGCGATGATAAGTGAAAAAAAGTGGAATGGAAATCGTGGAAAATTCAGCGATAAACTTCGAATCGAGATTATTATTCGCTCGCTAAATTGAACAAAATTGTGGAAAATTTTGATGGATATGCATATAAAAAAAAAAAAAAAAAAAAAAAAAAAAGAATTGGAATTTTATGAAAATTCTTCCCTTCGAAAAATGTTCAGCATTTACGACACTATGGCTCGCGTACGGATGCAATTGTACGTATATAATTATCCGTTACGTTACGAAGGTTGAAAAATGTTGAATATCCGAGCGAAAGAATTCGCGATATCGATGGCTATTGATCGATGGCTATTTCGTAAAAAGCGATTAATTTTTTTGTATTTACCCTTCGTTCGCGCGAGGAACGTTCGTCGTACGAGGAAATAGTGGATATAGAAGTGGATATAAGATCTCTGTTCCTCCTCGTGTTAGCTGGCTAGCTTCTGCAAAGGCAATTATCTCATTTCGACTAATTAGAACATAGTACAAGGGGCTAACAGGCTTTTATCAGCCAAGTTGTTGCGTCTTAAATTTCTAACTTTGAAACATTGATCTTCAAGGAATATTTAGAAAAAAAGGGGATGGGAGAAGATGGAGGAAAATTTGCATAAAGGGGCAGAAAATTGAACAGATTTATGGGACAAGAAACAAATTGATCGGAAGAAGAATGAATCAATTTTCGCATAGATAGGCAAAGTGTGTAATTTGAGAAGTATAGATTTTTGTGTCGCAGTAGCAGATACGATATCGCTTTCATTGCGGTTCATTGAATTGCGTATTGCTAACTTGCATAAACACGACACTATTGCACGTGGAAAATCGTACGGAAATTGCGTTATTTTCCAATATTCGATGAGCGTTGAATGACGACGAGTTGTTTCGCGAAGGATCATACTTTCGTCACGTTAGATTACACTGGAGCAGGATTAACGATACATTAACGATCTTCTCGTTTCGATTAATCTAAAACCGTATAAGATTAGAATAATTACAATTGGAGAATATTAATAATAATTATAATCGAATATAAAAGAAACGATCATTTGATTTATTCTTCTACTTATCCATCCATATTTATAATATCTAAAATTCCTTAAATATTTAAGATTAAGCTGGAATTTTGAAAGAGAAATAATGTATGAAAATGTATTCGATTGGTTTCATATCCGTACTTTGTATCGTGTGTGGTCACGCACCAAGAACAAGTATGACAAAGAGAGCAAATAGCGCGAGAAGGATAAAGATAGGATAAAAATGTCAGAAGTCAGCGCCATCTTCAGAGTGCCGCAAATGAAACTCACGTAGGCAAGGATAGAGAATAGAGGGAGAAGGATAGATATAGAATAAGGATCGACTGCTTGCGCCATCTTTGGAACGATAACGGTATTAATTAATTAAAACGTAAGATAAAGTAGAACTGAAAATGATAAAAAATATTCTCGATGCTCAAGAGATGGCGCCAATAATAGATTCTTATTTACCTTACTTTTTTGGAAAGATACCTTTGCTAATCGAGAGATGGCAATAACGATCGATTCTTAATCTATCTCTATCCTTCTCTAATCATTCGCTATCCTTGCCCGACGAGTCTCATTTGCGGCACTCTGGAGATGGCGCTAATTTCCATATTTTTATTCTACGTCTATCCTTCTCGCGCTATTCGCTCTCCTTGTCATACTCGCTCCACAAAATTTATACGCTCAAGAAACAGCTTCGACATCCGATTAACTTTATCTTAATTGTTTTCTATTTCTCTTCCTATTTCCCTATTTCCTTTCTTTCTTTTTCTCCATTCAAAAATAAACTACGAATCAATGAAAAACATTTTTGATTTATAGCGGTCGTGTGCATCCGGCATGGAAAAGGTATCTAGGACGCTCGGATACGAGTAACCGTCACAAAGAAAAAATTCTTCGGTTCGTAAAAAGCTTTTTACGAACCTTCTGACGAGCGTCGCCGGCCGTTCAAGTATTCACCCATAAGAAGAAAAAAAAAAAAAAAAGAAAAAAAGAACAATACTACTCACCCATCTCACCCATCTCGTTTCGAGAGAAAACTCGTTTCGAAGGAGACGCGTTGAAACCGACGATGACGCATCTCGCGATTAGGAAAATCGATGAAAGTGTGTCACCGACCCTACGTGTTGTTGCCGCGACGGATGATTCGTTTCGTCGGAGCGTACCGTTTCCACCAAACTGTCCGAATATCCGGTAGCATTTTGAACGATTTGCGGTTTGCAGTTGCACCAAGTCCGGGATCTATTCTTGAACGGGATGTATTTATAACTAACCTTACCTTTCCTGGTCCCAACCGTACGTGCCGGCGCTCGAATGGCATTGCGACCATCCCAACCTCTTTCCAAATCCACATTATCGACCGGCCTCTTTGTAACGTGTAACACGTTTCGTTCCACCATTAGTTTCTTGGCCGTGGAAAAATTCGCGAATTCTCATTTTATCCATCTTTACATCGGATCCTCGACGACATTAA
>NW_006263608.1:673670-679669 GCF_000469605.1 Apis dorsata | reverse complement strand
TCTCTCTCTCTCTCTCTCTCTCTCTCTCTCTCTCTCTCTCTCTCTCTCTCTCTCTCTCTCCAAATTCTCAAAAAGTTCAAAGGAAACGTTCGGCCATTCCCGATGGAAAATCGACTGAATCGTTGTTCAGCATTCGGGAAAACGAACGTTGGCCCGTTTCATGAAAGTAAAATCGCCGCCTATATCCCGAAGCGAAATCGCGAAACAAACGGAACCGTCTGCCAACGATTCCCGGGATAATCTCGGAAAAGCGGGATAAATAACCAGACGGCTCGTAGACCGAATCCTTTAGTCGTTTATATTTGGATACCGATGCGTTCTGCGATCCCCCTCGCATTTCGCATCGCGATCAACCCTCCGATCTCCCCTTAGATCCCCCCCCCCCTCCTCACGCTCTCAATTTGAAAAAGGGAACGCGTCGAGAATGCCAACATCTTTCCGCGAAATCCTTGGAGATCGAAAACGAGATGGAAATTTTCGCGACCTTGAAACGTTATGAAACGAATCGGTTCGAAGAACGAACTAGTTTCCTCGCTTCTTTCGATTCCGCGCGTAAAATTCGAATTTTACGCAAGCTTTTAGAAGGGAATGGAATGGCCTTGACTTCACCACACACATACACGAATTTCCCATTCCCATGTCACGCGGGATGGGCCACATGATACTCTTGTTTTGACCGATACACAGTTCACTGCCTCTGAGCGGCGAAGAAAAACGGCCTATCGGAACGTGGAACATGGCGGCGTGTAGCGGGGGAAGGGGCGAAGGAGGAGGCGAAAGGAACCGTTTCCTCGTGGGACGAAAAGGTTTTTTAACACGATGGAGTGTTCGAACGTCAAACAAAAGTTTATTATATATTGGCCCGCCTCGTCCCGTCGACGGGAGGATTATATTTCTCGTGGTTCGAACTCTCACTCGTTTCATCCTTCTTATCCTCCATTTCTCGAGTTCTATTTTCAATCTTTTTTTCTCTTCTGAAAGCGTACAAAATACGCGAAAACAATCGGCGAAGTCAATATTCATCGGGATCGAAGCAGCGGACCGAGTGAATCCGAGAAATTTAAACGTCGTCTAATTAGCGCGATTATAGTCGTGGATCATGGAAAAAAAACGGAAAGGAAAGGAGTCTTGTGAAAAATCTACGATCCATAAAGCTCTGCTTATGAATTCGTAATTCCTTTTCAAAGGGAGAGGAAAATTCTAAACTTGTCGTTTTTGCTTACCTAATATATATATATATATATATATACACACACACACATATTAATGTATTGCAAGTTAGAAACGTTGAAACGTTGTGGCCACTGTATAGGTAATAAGGTTGGGAATTCGTTATCGCTTTTATTGTTCTCCGCTCCGCTTTTAACGCTCCCCCTCCTCCTCGTTAAAACCATACGCCTTTGATATGCGGCGCCCGATGTCCAGCTAGCATTAAGTGACTTACGACGTTTTCACCGTGGCCTGACGGAAATAGCGTTATGGCGAGCACGAGCAACAAGAAAACGAGCCAGTGGGAAGGAGGGGAGAGAGAAAGGGAATATATGGAAAAGGACAGTTGCGTTGCGCGGAAAAAAGAAGACGAGCCGTGAGAACGGAAGGGAAACGAAGAGGAGGGAAGGAAAGAAAAAGAAACGAGACACGATCGGGCGAACGAATGCCAGTTTTGGTCGGTCGAAGGAAGAGAGCGGCGAAAGAAGAAGGAGGATAGAGAGAAATGTTCGTTTTCTAGGGATAGAGGACAGGTGCATGCCTCCTTCTCTATTTTAGCGCGCACGACGGGGAATGTTTTGTCCAAGCTCCTGCGTATAAAATCGCGACATTCCATCGCTCCACTCCTCTCGAATCGCTCCTTTTGGTCCCCGTTTAGCTCGTTCCCTTATTGGCGCGCGCGGGAAACGGCACGGCCGAGTCGAGCTTCGCCTCTCGCCTTTCCTTCCTTCCTTCCTTCCTTCCAGCCATCCGACCTCGCGCCCGCAATTGCATAACATTTCGTTTCGTATCCACGGGACCGAAAACCGTCTTGAACTCGTTTCGCTTATCTCTATGGCCGAGGCGCGGAGTTTGACATTCGTAGTGGTGGGAAATTTTCGGTTGGAAATCGTTTCGAAAAAGTGGTGTTCCCTCGTGTAACAATGCGGGAACAATAATAAATTCCTTCCTAGCTATTGGTCCAATTTAGCCACGGTGACGAGACACGTAACTAGAACGCGAGAAGAATGCCAATATCTGCCGAAAAAACTCGAAGAATTCGAGAACGTGGAATTCTTGGCGCCGTCGGGTTAGACGGGGAGAGGGGAACGTCACGCGGCTCGTTCTCGTTGCATCTTTTCCTTTCCGTTTCGTTTCGTTTCTCTTTTTCTCCCTTCCTTTTTTGTATAACCATCTCGTAATAATTTTAGATACGCTCGATGCTCGAACGCATCCTCGATCGTGCGCGTACGATTCTCTTTCATTTATTTTCCTAGAGAAAAGTGGACGAAAATTCACCGAATAAAGAACCTCATTCTAAAAGCGCGTATTTTAATATTCTTGATTCTTCGTAACATTACTACTAACTTCGAGCGTACTTTTTTGAATCAACTTGAAATTAAAATTTTTTAATCACACATTTCTTAACGCGTATGACGTTTCAATTTCTCACGAATCTTTCTTAACTTAATGTCGTTCATTGATGCCAAATAATTTCATTATAATTCAGATTAAAAAATCCCCTTGCCGCGATTCCCTCCATTGAAATTCAATTCTCCCGGAATTCTTTCCGCGACATTCCGAATGAACCGGAGAGAGAATTTCTCCTTCGACCTTCGAACGATATCGTTACAACGCTACTTATTTACGAAGCTCTCGGAAGGAGAAGAGCGTTAAGTGCGGGGAAGGAGAGGCGGAAAAAAAACTCGAGAGAATCGTGACACGTGCGTGCGCACAACCACATGCGCACTTCTTCAAACGAACGAGTTTCAAATTTATCGATGCATTAGCGTTCTCCTTCGACAAAGCGTTTGTCCTACTGCGATTTATCTCGACCGCTTTGATCCCCTCTCCAATAGCCACGGAATCGTTGTTTCCTCGCTAAACATAGCAATCTCCCTTGCATATCAAACTGGAATTTCGAAAAGAAAAAAATATGTTCGAAAGAGGAAGCGAGCAACGATAATATCGTACAATACGCGTCTCGATCGCGGGGAAGAGGATCATCCTCGAAACAATTCGTATTTCTCTGAATAATGGTGAGAAATGTATTACGAAATCCGCTGGATTTCGATCGTGGATCATCCCGGCGCCCTTGAAAAGTTGTTACTCGAGCTCCATTAACGGATATATATAAGAGACGAAAGCTCTCTCGGGTATTAACAAATGTTTCCTATTAAACCTAGACGAGGCCGGTCGTAGGAGTGATTAGGTGGCGGGCCGTGTGATTCCATGTGGAGAGAACGATTTAGGGGAGGGGAGAGGTGACGCTGAGTGACGTCGTCCCGTGAAGGGTACCGGAAAAGCCTGAAGCCTCGTGAATCATGGTGGCCACGCGAAAACGCCATAAAAATAATACGGCTGTGTCACGATATGGGCACAAGCTGACTCATCTCCTCCCGCACGCACGACTCCAACTCTGCGGAACCAACGACTCGGATCTTACTTTTACGAAGATTCGATCGATAGGCACTGTACTGTCGGATGGAAGGGTGCCTCCTCCGCGACAGGGGTGTGCAACCCTTGGCTGAACCAAAGTAGAATAGCTGTGGACCGGTCTGCTCTGCCTTCCTCTCCCCGAGATTTGCCACTACGAATATTTTCGAGCAGGGATCTCTATATACAATTTATTTTCGTCTTCGAGAAATATTCATTTCGATAATATCGGACGGATGGAATCTCGAAAATACATCGAGGAAAATAAAAGATCTAACATCTTCTTTCTTTCTTTTTTTTTTTTTTTTCTTTCGATCTCGTACAATGAGATTCTGAAAAAGGTATTATTATTGTTATATCGTCGAAAAGCGTGGAGATTTTCGAAAATTCATCGATGCCGATAAAAAAAGGAAAATCTGAGCGAAATATACGCGTTTGTACGTACAGTAATAGGATTCTGGTGGAAAGATACAGGGGACGGTTATGCATAAATATTAATGGGCGGGAAGCGAGCAATGTGTCGTTCCACAATGCCGCATTCGGATTGATATCGATCGCTCCCGATTCTCGTTAGTCATCGCGGTTTGTTTGCGCGTAAACGAGTTTAATACACGGTAAGTTTCAATGAGTCACCGATAACCGGAAACTGATGTGTAATCGAGGTAAGTAACTGGATGGAGCGTCGTTCTCTCGCGTGATATAGCAATTACTTATTAACACATATAACGTATACGAATTGCGAAAGTAGGTTAGAGTCGCAAAGTATGCAACAAAATACGTTGATTTTCGAAATCGAAAAGATCAAAATTAGTTCTCGAGGCCTCTAAAACTTCTTCTTGATCCTCGATTCGTGCGTCTAGACCGGAAGTATCATATTCGAGGCCCGCATGATCTTATATATCTTATTTATCTCGGTTAGAAAATCATATACGTCGTCCCTTAAACTGAACTGAGTCTTTAATCGACGTCGATTGAAAAATATGGAAAAACGTCGTATCGGTGGATTTATTTATATTACGAGCAAAGTCGAACGATTTTGATAATAATTTTCATTTTTAGGAAGGAAGAGGGCCATTCATAAATTACTCGACAATTACCTCTCTTTCATAATTCTATTATTTATAGGCCGCAAGTGGCGAGAGGCTGATGACGGTCTTACCTCGTCCACCCAAGGGACGCCTACAGAGATATCGATCCACCTTTTCTATTCGATTAACGTGCCCATCCGAAACCGGCCAGAGATTCGCCCCTCCCCTCTTTCAAAAGGGGGGGGGGGGCGACCGTTTAACGGCAGCTGCCCGTTAAACGCTCGGGCAAAATTTTCGTCCACGTGGTCTCGAAATCCCGACTCGTGAGATAAGGAGCACGTGACTCGATTTTTCCCTCCATGTGTATCAGCACGAGCAGGAGATCGTTTTTTCGGACACCGTTGCTAATTGAATCGCGCCCAATCGAATCGAATCGAATCGAATTACGGACGAGCCGCCGTGTCTATTAGCGAACGATTGGTTGGCGACACTCGAGATGAGTGACGGAAAAGAAAGAGGAGAAGGAGGGGGAAAAGAGCAGAAAAATAGCGACAAAGCGGTGGAATTGTTTGGAGAGGGGAAAACAGCGATTGGGCGAGGAATAAATACAGGGCTGTCGGGGAAAAGTTGGACGGGGACAGCAGCGTACACCTTAGGTTCAATTGTACCTAACCGAGCGGATAAAGTTCGACGAGATTCCTGAACCACGATCCTCGACGAAACGTGGCATCATATCTTTTCTCCTTTTTCGACGCATGTTTCGCGAGAAATCGCGAAATTCTCGTAGGTCGAGGATTCGTGTGGGCGCGCGGCTTTGGGAAAGAGAGAGGGTGTAGGTATTCAACCGCGAGGCATTCCGAAAATAGATCCGCCGAGGAACCGTGCGACGACGTTAGAAACACTGTGCCTGTGTATAATACTCTCTCTCTCTCTCTCTCTCTCTGTCTGTCTGTCTCTGTTTCCAACCACGCTTTAATTACGAAAAGAGAGGCGAGGATAAATATACGTATGCATATACGTATACACGGCAAACAAAAGCTGCCTTTTACGAATCGATCGGACAAATAAATCGCGTCGCCCGATTTTTTAATCCTCCTCTCGATTCCACGAAGCCGCAGGTTTATTTTCTTGTAAGGGGAGGATGGAAAGGAGAGTGGAAAGTGAAAATTGATAGCGGGGACGAGGGGCAATGGCGAAGCATCAAACCGGACCGTTCCCCCTCTTCCCTCGTTCCGCTCAAAGATTCCACCCCTCGTGGACGATGAACAACGCTACGAGGAGCCCTCCTACGCTCGTTGCTAATCGCCCGTACGATGATACGCCAGAAACTCGCCCCGCGGTTATTGT
>NW_006263608.1:671648-673002 GCF_000469605.1 Apis dorsata | reverse complement strand
AGTATACCTCTTACTTATTGTTCGACTTTTTCTCAACGGATTTCTGGAAACATTCTTTAACGAACGATCGATATTTCAACTTGGTTGTGTATATACGTGTATCTGCGCCAAGACTGATATTTTTTTATTGGATTGTATTATAGATGAATACGATCTTGAATATCAATATATATATAAATATATATATTTATATATTATTGTATTATATAATAATACAAATTAATATATTTCACCTATTTTTCAGCCTCGTACGAAATTCGTTCGAAATAATTCGTATTATATGTATCATAGTATACCTCTTACTTATTGTTCGACTTTTTCTCAACGGATTTCTGGAAACATTCTTTAACGATCGATATTTCGACGCCTCTCGGTTGTGTATACGTATATTTGCGCCGAGATATTTTCCATTGTATCGTAGATGGATACGACTTTGAATATCCACAAATTAATATATTTCACCTATTTTTTCGCCTAGTACGAAATTCGAAACAATTCGTACTGTGTATACATGTATGTATACATGTATGTATGTACACTGTATACTCGTGTATACACTTCTCTAACTATTGTTCTTTAACACGTTGATTGCCGCGCGTGTTTCTAACGAAATCCGCTGTATCAAGCATACTTCTACCGATATTTTAAGTAATGCGTCTGATGATTACTCTTCACGTCTGTAATAGAAGTATTGATAATAGTAATTGTATTGACAATAATATTAAATAATAGTACTGATTTATATAGTATATTTTAGATATTTTAATTTGGATTATAATTTGAATAATATGACTAGTCATAACAAATGTACTTAGTTGTGAATTGTATATAAATTATTCATGGGGCTTGACTATTAGAGACCAGGGTCTCTCACAATGTCACAGCAGGTAATCGTATCCGATGGTCAGAGCATATGTTCATAAACTATCTAATTGTCTCCTGATACCCTAAAATTAAAAAATTTGGAGAATTATTAACTGCAAAATTGTTGGGATTATCCGAAAATACAACCTTGTCAAAACCTAATATCGCCGTTCGGAAAAATAATTCTGATATAAGTATTATGCATGCAAATTATTAGTTATTCGGATAAAAGACAACAACTTTTTGCACAAATTGTTCTCAGCTTTGCATAGAATGTTTTAAAATTTTACATTGAAAATAATTTTTTCAATAAATTATTATTTTCATAACAATTTAATAATCCTATCACAGCCTGCAGATCAATACCTACGAAGATCGTTCATGAGCAATAAAATAAGTGTCAACGTGTCAACGAACGATCGACTTAAAGTTTCGAATCGGATAATTCTCTGGAACAACGAGCGTGTTCGAGATTATTTAACGAGGAGAG
>NW_006263608.1:666737-671325 GCF_000469605.1 Apis dorsata | reverse complement strand
CGGGTTAAACGGACGTGTGCCGCGCTCGAGGAGGGTGGACGAGTGGAGGGGGGCAGCTACACGCGTGTCGTCGTCGTCGGTTTGGTTTTGGTTTTAGTTTCGTGGCAGTCGACGTTGCCGACGACCACGATCTCCTGCTCGGCTCGTGGGCCTCGCGTCTTCGAAAACGTCTTCCACTCTCGTCCACTCTTCTTTTTCTTCTTCCCCTCCCCTCTCCCTTTTTTCTCACGTTCCTAAGATCGTTCTTCAACTCGTTCTTCGAACTCCGTTCGAGTTCCTGCCAACGCTCGCATACTCGAGGAGACTCGAAGGTGTAACGAGAAAGAGAGAGAGAGAGAGAGAGAGAGAGGTTGTTACACAAAGTTCCGTGAAATTTTCGCTCGAGAGGAGATATCATTAGCGTGCCGCTGTTGCTCGTCATTACTGTGTCACGGAGATAATAATCGAGGCACGGTCGTCTTTGACGCCAGCTGCATCGAAATGCAAAACTGGGAAGAGGAATAAAAAGTTCGCCGCGTCGATCGAGCCACCTGATCGTGGGTCTAATTTAAACCGCGCAACGCGGGAAAAAGTANCGTATTCTTGGGTACCCGCCCAAGAATAACGAGCGGCCACCAACTCGTCGTCGAAGAAAAAGAAGGTGGGGAAGAAACCGGCAAGCTGTTTTGCAGGCGAGATCAAAGTTACGGAAGAAGCGAGTGGGAGAGAGAGGGAGAGAGAGAGAGAGAGAGGAGATAAAACGCGAGAGGAATAAAACGATCGACAGCGAAAAATTTTTTGGACAAAGCGAAAAGAATTCGAAAGGATGCGAGGGAGGGGCGTCTGAAAAGGGACAAAGGGGGATATACTGCGAAAAAAACGTCGGCTCGTTTTCTTAATCAAAAGATTTCGGTTCGCCACGACTACGCGTTTCGACTAATAACGAGCACGTGTTGCCGTGGCGTCGATCGCGTGAAAAAAAAAGGAAGAAGAAGAAGAAGGAGAAGAAACGGGAGGAGTCTGGGGACAATTGGAAAGGAAGTCGGAGAAAGGAAGGATCTTTTGGCCGTTCCAAGGGAGAAGAACAAGACTCGAGGAACGTTGGAAACATTCCTCGTGTTGGAAAGTTGGGCGATGAAGTTTACTCGCGTATACTATACACTTCCCGTATAGTTTCAACAAGAGCGATCCATCGATCGTGGAGAATGTGTCCGGCCGTGGCGTCGATTCGTTTCCGGCCGATCGAGGGGACAGCTGAGAGGAGAGGCGGCATAACAAGACATCGGTCGTCGAGAAGAAATTGATCGAATCGAGTCGAGTCGAATCGAGAAAGACTCGAGGATTCGAGGAGGATCGGTCGAATGTCTGTGAGGGTGTCGATCGGACGTGGGTGGTGGTGGTGGGCCGCGCGTCGACTCGAACAACACCTGATCCTCGGCTCCCGGTTCGAGATGCGGCGCACGTCGGGACACGTGTTTCTGACAAGTTTGCTGATACTACTTCGAGCACGTCGAGCGGACGCAGCTACCGAGGATTCCCCCGAATTCTCGAACAAAGGTACGTCTCCTCTCCTCTCCTCTTCCTACTTTCGTATATATTACGATACAAACACCCATAACACCCTTCCCCTTGGCTGGTCGATTCTACCTTCGATTCGTATTCGTCGCCGCGATGGGATCCTCCTTACGGTTACGTTCGAATTGGTTCGAATCGGTTTTACACGAAACGAAACGAGACGAAATGAGACGAAACGTGTTCGATTTGCTCCTTACGGTTACGTTCGAATCAGTTCGAATAGGTTTGAATCAGATCGAATCGGTTCGAATCGGTTTTACACGAAACGAAACTTTTCGTGTTCGATTACTCCTTTCGGTTACGTTCGAATCAGTTCGAATAGGTTTGAATCGGTTCCAATCGGTTCGAATCGGTTTTACACGAAACGAAACTTTTCGTGTTCGATTACTCCTTTCGGTTACGTTCGAATCAGTTCGAATAGGTTTGAATCGGTTCCAATCGGTTCGAATCGGTTTTACATGAGACGAAACGAGACGAAACGAGACGAAATGAGACGAAACGTGTTCGATTACTCCTTTCGGTTACGTTCGAATCAGTTCGAATAGGTTTGAATCGGTTCCAATCGGCTCGAATCGGTTTTACACGAAACGAAACGAGACGAAACGAAGCTTTTCGTGTTCGATTTGCTTCTTACGGTTACGTTCCAATCGGTTCGAATCGGTTTTACACGAAACGGAACGAGACGAAACGAAACTTTTCGTGTTCGATTTGCTTCTTACGGTTACGTTCGAATCGGTTCGAATCGGTTTTACACGAAACGAAACGAGACGAAACGAGACGAAATGAGACGAAACGTGTTCGATTACTCTTTTCGGTTACGTTCGAATCAGTTCGAATAGGTTTGAATCGGTTCCAATCGGTTCGAATCGGTTTTACACGAAACGAAACGAGACGAAACGAAACTTTTCGTGTTCGATTTGCTTCTTACGGTTACGTTCGAATCGGTTCGAATCGGTTCGAATCGGTTTTACACGAAACAAAACATTCCGTGTTCGATTTGCTCGTCGATCGAACTCGAACCCATCGCCGTAACGAGAGGAGGAGTCGTGTTTCGCACAGGCCGCGTCGGTGAAACTCTCGTGTACGGAGATTTATTTCGGAGCACGGTGACCTCGACCGGATTTTACGAGTTAAAAAGTTACGAGCGGAGAGCCTATCGACATCTTGGGATATTCGGACGAGGCTCGCGACACACCGGCGCGAGAACCCTCAAGTTTTTGGCAACCTCGATCGCCTCTCGATACGCTTCCTATGAAATAAAAGCAGCCCCCCCTCCTCCACCTCCTTAACGACTTCTTGCTTCCTACCTCGAATTCTTGCCAGAGAAATTCTATCGCTTCTTGTGGCACGGCTTCCTACCACGAAAATACGACGAAAAAAAAGAAAAAAGAGACGGAAATCAGCCTTTAAAATGATACTACGAGGGGGATCCGAGTCGTGTATGTGTACGTGTATGTGTGTGTTTAAAGAACAGACTCGTTGTATATTTGGGATAGACTTTACGAAGTTTGCTCGATTGATCGTTCGCAACAACGTTCGAACGTTGATTACCGTTACAGATGCCAAATCTGTCAAAACAATAGCCTTTTCCTTTTCCTTCTTCTTCTTCTTCTTCTTCTTTTTACGATTGTTTACTAGTGGAATCGAAATTGATTTTTATTATTATTAGAAAAATCTTATTTCTTTTTTCGATCATAAACTCGAGAGGAAAGATGGAGCGTTTCCCTCCGTCATCGATGTACGACGATCACAGAAACCGATCCGCCGCGTTCCGAGCTTTATAGATTTATTTTGGTCGGCCGAGCGGGACGTTTGCCCGCGAAGCGAAAGAATTTGCGCCGCGGTTTATTTTCGGCGCCGCGCGAAAAAGGCGCCGCTTCGTTTTGATCCCTCCCTTCCATCCGTCATTTCAAGGGCCGCTCTCCAACAATTCCCAAAATTAATGAAAACGAGAGGCTTCGAGATCGAAAGACGGCTCGTGCGAAAAGGAATGCTCGTCGCGTGCTCTTCGTCTCACGCGAGAGAGGAAGAGAGAGAGAGAGAGAACGCGCTCGGCAGAGCCGGAGGAAGAGAGACAGAGTCGGAAGGAATTCGGGGAGGACCTTTCCACGTGCCTCGCATTTCCGAAATTCGATCCAGAATCGTCCTTGCCGCGAATACCCTCCTCCTCCTCCTTTCTCCCCTCGAGGGGAAGCGTAACCAGCCTCCCCGCGCCGCGATCCTTTATACACGTTTGCCTCGCCGCCTGTCTACCCGGAACGAAAGCAACGTTTTCCGCGAAAACGAAGGAAAAGCGGGTTGCCTCTTCCCTAATTGCGTTACAAATTTACGAGGAAGAATTCGGCGCGGTTCAAAGCATTCAACGAGGAAGATTTTCGAGGAGGGAAAAGAAGAGAGCCAAGTTTGAGTAACAAAACGGCGGTCGCGAAATTACCGTACAAAGCGATCGAACGAGCAGAGGATCTCGAAAACCAGTGAAGCAGTTAACCCTTTGCTCTCCAACGGTGACTCTCCGGCAGCATTGGGATTATTTATAATTATAAACTATAAATAACTATAAATAATAAAAAATTATAATTATTAATAATTATTTATATTTGATTTTTTTAAAATATCGCTTCATAGGTTCCTAAGCTCTTACGAGTAATTGTCTTATGAGATCGTCTGGGGTTGCTTTGGGGTTCGAAACAGGAGTGCAAACCAATCTGTGGGAGGAGTCACCCGATCTTCCAACTAATTACATGCCCTAGAACGAAATATCTCGATTTTATCGAAGAGAAGAAGGATTCCAAGAAGAGGATTCCCTTTCTTCAATAAGAGAGAAACGTCATCGAATTCGAGAACTTTACTTTCCGATTTCGCGGTGGAAGAGGGAGGAAAGCGTAAGTGGGGGAGGGGAGGCGTCCATCCGTAGGATATCGCGACAGGTGGCGACGGAGTTGGAATTTTATCGAGCGAGGCGACTTCTTCTTGGGCCGGGTTCAGAGCAACAGGTGTCGGAATGCGAAATTGCGGGAGGTGTCGAGCGAGGCGA
>NW_006263608.1:660639-666302 GCF_000469605.1 Apis dorsata | reverse complement strand
CGATATGGGAGGCGAGGGAATGGAAGTGTGTCCACCGGTGTGACTCGAATGCGTGGCGCGTCGGGAGACAAAAGGCAGGAAGCGTAGCGGCAGCGTTAGATTCTAGGCGCCGATGAAAACTCGTAAATTAATTCCGGTCGGAGGGGGGGAGGCCTGCGACTCGATGGAGCCTCGCCTTAGTCATACAGCCTCGTAATAAATTAGCCCGATGGACGTTTCTCGATCGACTCTGGGCGAAGGATGGAGAAACCAGCCGAGGGGGTGGATCAAAAAGGAGAATGGAAAAATATGACGAAAATAGGCGAGGCGGCGGAAGCGCGGTTTCCTAACGAGCGAGCGATACAAAAATAACAGGATCGCCCCTTCCGAGCATTATTTACATAACGATATACGCTCTTTCTCTCTCCCTTTCCTCGAATCCTCGCCCGAGTATCGGAATTCTATTTCGGGGAGCGAACGGAAAAAACGAGAGAGAAATCGGTCGCGTCCTTGCTCGAGCGATCGAAAATCCGCTCGTCACGAGACTCGATTCTGTCGAGAGAATTAACTGGGTTCGTTCCGTTCGCCTTTCAACGTACGAAAAAAGCTGTTTTGAAAGCCGTTTTCAAGCCGGTTGAATGGGAGAAGGAGGAGGAGGAGGAGGAGGAACGCGGATCCGTTCGATCGGCGCGCGATGCATCATCGCGGCGCTCGCGATTCCCTCCGCGCGCGAATATAAACTTAGAATCGCAGCGAATCGTTACGAAGAGGTTCTCCACCCACCGGGAGAAAATAGAAACGATATAACGCGCACGTGCGGTGTTAACGTACATCGTGGTATGCCATTGATAACTCTGTCTCCGTTGGCACGCGTTATCTTTTCTCCCCCGTCTTGGACGATTCGTGGAAAAAATAATAATCGGTTCGTCGCGATGCACCAATATTCCCAATTAAGTTAAATTAAATTAAATTAAATTCAGAGAGTGAGAAACCGAATCGTCTCGAGAGTGAATAATTAGAGAGAATAGAGAGCAGCCTAATATTTCTTTTGTAATCGCCTCGTAATCCCCTCCCTCCGTGTTTTCCTCGATTTCTATTTCGATTGAATCGTTTTTAGGAACGGTGCCCGTTTCCGAGAATAGACAAAAACTAGAGGAATTCTAATTCGTAATGAGCACAATAGGCAGCTTACTTTCCCCCCCCCCCCTCTTCTCGCGGAAACTGACTCGTGTTATTACGATCTAACCTAATTATTTCTCTTATTCTTTTGTGCCCCTTTTTTTAAGGGTCTACGACTTTCGCTCTTACAGCGCCGCTCAGATTGGTGTGGGCCAGCAAGGGGGAGGACGTGGAATTGCCCTGCGACATTACTCCACCGACCCCCAACGACTCCGTCAACATGGTGCTCTGGTTCAAAGACACCGCGGGGATACCTCTTTACAGGTAACAACTTCTTCTTTCTCCTCTTCGTTTCTCTCTTATGAAGCGCGGCTCGAAATTTCCTTCTCCCTTCTCATCCCTTCGTCGCGGTGCAGAAGTTTGTTTCATCGAGGGGAGGAGGTGAAGGGGTGAAAACATCCCCATCACGCGTATGCAGCGTTTACGCGGAGAAGGATCGTCGACGGGTTTAATATCCAACAGTAGATGCCATTGTTGTGAGATCGCGTCTCGAAATATCTCGGGTCAAGCCCCCGAAATAGGGTGCCGCCATTATCATCTTCTTCTCCCCGCCGCGGTTTCTTCAAAGCCCCATCCTCCTCCTTATCGAGCGATTAAAATTATCCGCCCCCCCCCTTTCGCTCCTGATTGAGGTAGATCGCGTAACGCGAATATGGAATAAATTGATGATGGATAACGATGTATTCCCGTTCCGTTTATTTACGAACGGGAGGCGTAAGTTTACTTAAAACGGGACAACGAACGTAATTTGTAATTAACCGTCAAACGAAGGATGTTTCTAGAAAAAAAGAAAAAAATACGAACACGTGGCCTGGAAAAAAACTATAGGATGAAACTGTTGCGGATAGACGTTCGTGTTACTATTTCGAAGAAGAAGGAATAGCGTTTAAAAGAAAGAAGCGTTGCACGAGGCAAGTGGTTCTAACATTTTTACGAGTTTTCTTTCCTTTTTCTTCCTTGACCGCAAGATGTTCGAGCGGAAGAAAGGGAGGGAAGAAGTGGAAGGGAATTCGATCGATTCTTCCCCCCCCCCCTCTCCTGTTGCGGAGAGATTTCCTCCTCGACATTGCGTAACGGTCAACTCGTTTTCGAATCTAAATCCGCCGAGTGCGCGTTTGCCAACTATCCTTTTTTCCCACCGCAAATAGACGCGCGTGCTAGAGTTAGTCATTAGAACTAGTGGCAGAGGGGGAGAGGGGGGAGTCCAGGGTCCGGTGTTTACCACCTCCTTTTAATCCCGGAAACGTCAACTCGCTCGATCGTTGACTCGCCAAAGAACTCGAGCCAAGAATTTCGGCCCGCTGATCGGGCCAGGATACTCCCCAGGTGGTAACCGGGTAACCTCGCTTTCTTTGATCTTGAGATCGCGTCGTGGTAAGGGAAATTTCTCTATCATTTTTTTTTTCATCGTTCGATCGTGTCCGATATATCGAAATACGAGAACGATACGATTTCGAGCGTGCGATATCGATGTTTTCGAAATGGAATTTCGAAAAAAATTTTTTCTGCGCAGCTTGGACGCGAGAAGCAGGGATCTCGCTTCCGCCATTCACTGGGCGGTCAGCGACGATCTTGGAAAGAGGACCTACTTTCAAATCGGCAACGGGCATCAGGCAAAGTTGAAGGTGACCAAGGTCACGTACAAGGACCAGGGGATCTTCAGGTGCAGGGTGGATTTTGTAAATTCTCCGACGAGAAACTTTCGCGTGAATCTGACTCTCGTCGGTGAGTATACGCACATTGAGTTTTGCCTCGAGAACGGGATCTCTTTTTCGTTCTCTCTTTTTTTAATGCCGGCTAATCCCATTTGCAGAGGAACCATCCAGGCCTGTGATATACGATGCTCAGGGGCGAGAGGTGACAGGGGTGGGCGGACCCTTCTTGGAAGGTTACAACCTCGTCTTAATCTGCCAGGTGTCCGGAGGTTAGTCTCTTCCCTCCTCGTTNGACTCTCTAATCGCGTCTTCTCTCTCTCTTCCTCAGGAAGGCCGAAGCCTACGGTTACGTGGTGGATGGACGGCGAAATATTGGACGGCGTGGACGACACGCCGCACATCGGCTCCCCGAGCAAATTCACGGAGAACCAACTTTTCATCGCGAACGTGACGAGATCGTTGTGGGGAAAGAAGCTGGAGTGCAGGGCACAATCGCCACCGATGTCCGCCCCTATCGTTCGTGAAGTCCCTCTCGACATTTATCGTAACTATCCTTTATTATTTCGATATCGAATTACGTCCTCCTCGAACGACCGTAACCGTCGAAACGTTTCGAAGAAACCTATCCATCGCGAATAGCCGCACACATACATACACGCGCGCGCGCCTACACATGCCTGCAGGAACAAAATAGAACGAGCAATGTTGCGTGCCTGTCAAGGCCGCTTTTTTCAATCTCACCACGTGCGCCAACAGCGATAATCGTGAATCGTCGTTGTGGAACAACTCTCCTCCTTCCTCGCGCCTTCCCTTCCCTTCCCCCCTTCGTTTTTTTTCTTTTCGCTCGTGTGTCGATATATTCTGCACCTCGGTGTATATAATATACCGGCGAAAAACCGCAGGATACGTGCGGCTTCTTAAACGTAACTTCTTGCGTAAGCCGATCGTATTTCTCGCGGGGAACGCGTGCAAATTCTTTTTTCTTTTTCATTTTATCGTGGCGCACGGGGGGAACGGCTTCCTCCCCAAAATAAAAACACTTTAGGCCGGACATCCTGCGCGGAAAGAAATATATATACATGCATTGGCTTCTTATTCATCCGAATGTCCTGCGACTAGTGTCGTAGGAGAAGAAAGAAGTTTAAATATAGTTCGTGGGTTAGCGAGCCACGGCGGAAGCGAGATGAATTCCAACGATTTCGCGCGGTCCTCTCTCCTTGACTCCTTTGACGGCCGTGTTTCGTGGAATCGCCGTTCCAAAAGCGTAAAAATACGCGGGTTCGGGTGTGGAGCATGTGGGGCTCCCCCGGTTATTTTCGAGGCTCTCGGAGGACTCGATCTCTTCGCAATTTTTTCAGATTCGTTTCGCTTTCAGTGAAACCGGCCCTCGTAAAGATCGTTCTGACGGAGGACCAGATCTACGCGAATCGGCCGATCACGGCACGTTGCGAGACATGGGGGAGCTCGCCCGCGGCGAGGGTGGTGTGGAGGCTGGGCAGACAGGTGATAGGCGACTCGAACGTGTCCACCACCCAGAGAAGCAATTCCACGGTCAGCAAACTGCCTCTGATCCTTGGCAGGGACGACAATGGGAGGAAATTAACTTGCAGGGCCGAGAATCCCAGATTTCCCGGCGGGATCCTCGAGCAGACCGAGATCGTGGACGTTGCCTGTGAGTCAATTTTCTAAATTCTTCGAACGAAAAGAAAAAAGATATGCAACATCCTCTCTTTTCTTACTTTCCACATAATTTATCAATTTAGACGGCCCGGTCGTGTCCATCGATCTGGCAACCGGTTACGTTCTGGACACGCTTAGGGAAGGAGACGATCTGAAGCTCGTGTGCGACGTGGACAGCAACCCACCTCCGACCAGAATCGTTTGGTATCGCAAGGTAAGGGGGGATCGAGTTTCTCCCTCCCTCGGTAACACGAAACACCAACGAACGGGATTCGAACGTTGCAGGATAATCGATTGGAGCACGATGTGGCCGACGGAACGTTGATAGCCTCGAACACGTTGACGTTGAGGGTGCTCACTCTGGCTCATGCAGGCGAGTACTCGTGCGAGGCGATCAATTCCGTGGGAGAGGGTCGCAGCCCACCGATCTCGGTCCGCATGAAATGCAAGTACCTGTTCTTCGATCTTCGATCCTGTGTCTTTCCTCCTCCTAATAATCTTTATTATTATTATCTCCATTCCAGATGCTCCGAGATGCAGGGCGGGCCACGAGAGGCGCGAGGTCACAGCCGGTCGTTACGAAACGGTGTCGCTTCGCTGCGAGGTCGACTCGGTTCCCAAAGACGGTGTGAGATTCTCGTGGACGTACAACGGGACGCTTGGTGACGTGTTGCCAATGCCAAACTCGAAGGCTCGGAATAACGGGCTCGTTAGCGTTCTCGAGTATACCCCCACCGTCGACACCGACTTTGGAACTCTCGCCTGCTGGGCGAGCAACAGCGTCGGAAGACAAAGGACGCCTTGCATATTCAACATCGTGGCTGGAAGTACGTGCCCTTAAATTTCTCCTATTCTTTTATTATTTCTTTCTTTTCAAATAAAATTCCAAGTAAAAGATTCTTCGAATCCTCTCTTCGGAATTAAAAAAAAAAGCTCAAACCATTGTTCTAAAGAATCTATCTTTTCACCGGTGAAAGTGAAAACTTTTCAGGGAATTTATTTCCTAACGAATATATTATAAATCCGCAGAGCCACCGCAGCCGCCGTCCGACTGCTCGCTCCACAACGAGACCACCTCCCTCCAAGTGAATTGCGTCCCAGGCGCGGACGGCGGTACGCCGCAGTACTTTTTGCTCGAAGTTCGGGGGACGCCGAGGGACCCGGTCCAAA
>NW_006263608.1:654623-660147 GCF_000469605.1 Apis dorsata | reverse complement strand
GCACGGTGGGCGAGGCGCCGCCCATATACCAAGAGAGAAACCCGAGGCCGAGTTTCCAGATACGTGGCCTCGACCCGGCCTTCGATTACACTTTGTACGTGTACGCGGTGAACGGGCAGGGCAGAAGCGAGCCGCTCCTCTTGGAGAACGTGAGGGTCGGCGAGGTGATGGTGGGCGAGAAGATCGAGAGGAACGGCCTGTTCCTCGAGGATCTGAAGAAAGCGCTGCCCAAGAGCAGCCCTGAGAACATGATCATCGTGGTCGCGTTGACAGGTACAGGTAACTAGATGAAAAGGGATCGAAAAAAATATAAATATAATGTAAATAAAATATAAATAAAGAGGTAACAGGTTGTGCAATGCGTTTGAGACTCGCGTGTTTTCATGAAGAATTTTAATAGCTTTTTTTTTTATTGAAATTAATTTATTAAAAATTAATAAAATTGATGAAATTATTACCAGTCTCTCGAAGTAGCTTTTAGGAAATAATCAAGATAAATATCGCGGATTCGTCGAATTTCTAACGATATTTTCGGATGCAAGGTGCGGTTGCTTTGATCTTGATCGGGATCGGCGTGATCATCGGGCTGGCCATCTGCAGGAGAAGGAGCGCATTGCCGGTAAAAGATGGGCCGGACGATTTCACCATCCCGACCTACGTTTCCGCTCAAAGGATCGAGCCAAGGATCAGATACTCGGGCGACAGCAGGCGATCTCAAAGAGCGAGCTTGTACATCGAGGAAAATCGAAACGGTAAACCTTTTTCTCTCTCTCTTATTATTCGGAAAAATTATTCGAAGGAGAAATTCATCGCTTGTTTTTCCAGAGCCTGACCTCCTGCAAAGGGTCGAGATCGACGTACACGATTAACGTTCGTTCTTGTACAGATAGAAGTAAAAAAAGGAAAAGGAAAAGGAAGTATATATCATACGTGTATTATGATACGTATTATACGCTTTTCGCGAATCGTGATGTGTATATATCAGGTGTCTATTCCCTTAAATAAGTTAATTTAAGTTTAAGATTATAAGAGATAGGTAATGGCGACAATTCATCGTTATCCGATGATTTTACACTGTTTCCACAATTCCTGTACCTGTTATTGTTGCTTTTATCGTTTAAAACGATGACGATGAGCTCTGGACCGTTGTTACATTTTTTTTTCCTTCTGTGTAATTTACGTGCCTTTTTTTCTTTTTTATTTTTTGGACAAAAAAAGTATTATCACAATTTAAGCTTAAGCTTGCCGCTTAGCGTTAAGTGTACAAACGCTTCCTTTTGGACGAATGATCTCGCGGACCAATAGTGGAACGTACTTCTTCTATATATGAATCGTCCTTTATAGGAATCGAAACGCTTATTGTAATTGTGTAAATAGCGTATAAAAAAAGAAAGGGAGAAAGAAAAATGAAAAAAAAGAGATACCGACGTTGTATTATTAGCGATAAAACTAGGAAATAAATTTTTACCAAAATATCCACATCCTATTCTTTTCGACCCGCGCTTCGAACACGTGCTAATACCGCTGCGCTATGTCCCGAGAAGGATAACGATTTGTTTTGTAAACAAAACGATCCTGATATAGGACGTGTTGCCATCGCTCGGTGTGCCATCGACTAGGTAATAAAAAGAAAAAAAAGAACGGTCGTTTGACCATTCGCGCAATACACCCGGTGAAAAGTACAAAAACGCGTGTGTCGCTCTGCCTTCCATAAACAAAAAAGATCGTAACTTTTGCCCTTGATCCGACCCCTCGTGTTCGAAACACAGAAAAGAGAAAGGGAATCTTCGATGCGTTCGACGATCTCATCGTCGAGATGGAGAAGGATCAACAACAACCGAGTTCGAATTATACGATATTTCAGGATCACTTTGGGAAACTTGTGTTGATTTAAAACGAACTGCATTGTTTGCCGCGATACTGCAACTCTACTAGCAGGTAGTTAGCTGTATAAATACACGATCGAATCCAAGTTTTCATGGATATCCTGTCGAAGGTGTTGGCAGGCGAACAATCCAAACGTCTGTTGTATCGTTACGATGATCAACTGGATCGATAGATTCGATTCGATATTTTTTATACGACGGACGAGTTTGGAAAAATTGGGGGGAAAGGGTATCATATCCGATTCGTACGGATCGATATGTTGATTCGCTTTGACGAGAGGATATTCGATGGAATATTCGATCCGCGTTTATACGTTATTTACGTGCAATCTGGCATAAATGTAGCGCGCTAATAACTATCAACCGAATTACGATCGAAATTACACGCGTTACGTGCAAACGCGTAACCGGAAAGTCCTCTTCGTTCGTACGTACGTTACGTAAATTTGAAATATAACGGTGAAGTGGATACGAAAAAGAAAAAAAAAAAAAAGGACGGAGATTAGATTTGGCGCTGCGAGACGGAATTTTTGAAAGGCTCGATCGCGAAACCCTTTTGTACGAGACGAGTTTTGCTCGTGACTGTACGCGTCAGATACGCGCGTAAAGTGAATGAGCGATGTAAAATTTACAATTTATAATGGACGCGAATACATCGACTCGATCCCAATTATCCGACAACACACGGTTACACACGGCCGTGTTATCTATTCATATCGAGCGTAACCAAGGGGGATCCAATTATAAGCGAATTTATTAATTTACACAAAACGCAAATGCGAGGCATCGTTTTATCATTTTCGATGAATTGAAGGATCGATCGAATGAAAAAAAAAAAAAGATGAACGATGATGCTATATGATTTCCTCGATCGAACGGCCGCTACTTTATATTCGACGCGTCGACAAAACGCGGGCGAACGCGTTTCCAAGCGGTGGAGGGGGAGGGACGAGCGACATGGACGAGCGGTCGATTGCTCGAAACTTCATCAACGTCGCGATAATCGTGTCGTCGATTGCGTCGACAGATATTCTATTTTCGCTGAATTAGTTGCCGCCGCGCGACAACCAATTGCACCGAAAAATTCAATTATCATTACCGACCGAGTTCCCCCCGATCGGTAATCGATTTACAGATTCGCTCGTCGCGTTAAACCGTAACCGTCAATCCCCTCCCTTCTTCCTTTCTCCACTAGTCCGGTGTCCTCGCAAGGAAGGACAAAGAAGAAACGTAGACGATTTTATCGACGCATACGACGAATGAATCGAAAAGGGAATTGGGAGCGAGATATGGGCGGGTAAATAGCGAAATAGGCAGGGAAGAGAGAGACGGTTCGTTAGGGGACAGAGAGAGGCTCTGCCGCGTCCGGTCAAAGCGTAAGCGAATGCGGCGTGCATTCGCTTGTATAATGAAGATGCGAGCGGCAAGCGTTGAACGCGGTTGCGTATTACGATGGCGTGCGGCACGGAGATGGAAACAGCAGCGCGGCGTGTCGGATAATTAGGTTATACTTTGTAGAAGGGCCAAGCCTCGGTATTATCGTTATCGTCATGGGAAGCGACGCTCGGCCGGAACGCCGCGGGTTATTCGTGTTATTTTCAACCGAACCACTCTCCTTCTCGCGTTAAATCCACGACTCGCGTCCAATCCTTCCGCGATAATATTCTATTCCACCTCTTTGATTTCTCTTCGCGCAAAGGTTACGATTAGTCGACGAGTCCAAAGAGGGGGAAAGGTGGTGGGGATGAAAAATTTGTCCCATGCAGCCACAACAAAACTTGGGAGGGGGGACGAGAAGAAACATTACTTCTCTCCAGAAGTTAATTTCCTCGGTTCTTAAAGTTGAACGAATGAATTTAATTAAACGACGCAACGTGGAAACGGCATTTAGACCTCCGTTGATCTTTCGGCTGATTATTCGTCGGGGAATTGTCCGGCGGAGGGAACGGAATTGGCGAGTCGGTCGGAAAGTGTTGGGCCAACAGGTTCGACGTAACAACAGTCGCGTCGCGTAAATAACCACGGGGAGGGGAAAAACTTTGGAAAGGATTTACGCCACCCGGGAGACGCGAGCGATTTACACTTACGGTCTGCTTTGAATTTTATTTATTAATCGAACAATGACAATTTAAATATGATAGTTTGCCGGAGTTAGTTACAACGATAACGGGTTATTAATTATTCCTTTATCGTTGTATATAGAATTAGTAGATAATTTACACGGGGTGATACAGTTCCGTTAAATAATTCATAGTAATCTCTCGAATGATACAATTTTATGTAACGCGATGGAAGAATAATACATAATGCGGGGCACGTGATGTACAAAGGTACAAGTTTATAAAGCATAAAGCGAGAATTAATTACGATTCAATCGAATTATAAATCGTGTATATACGAAACTTATCCACCGATGATAGAACAAATTCTATTTCAATTCGACATAGCATAGATCCTTATTATCGATCGTGCCCGAGGATTGTTTCCTTCAAGGACATCGATTTAATTAAGAATTGAACAAGAATTTATGTATCCTTGGATTTTTCACGAACTGGATAAAAGGGATAGAAAAGAAGAGAAAAAGGAAAGAAGGAAGCATCGGAAGCATTAGTCGAACAATTACTTTTGACGAAGATTGTACATAATATAAACGATCTCGTTAATTTATTTGCGCCCCATGGAGCAGAAAATTTAATATGGAATAACGTATAATTTTAATTAACGTAACGGTAATTATAAAACGTAATTACATACGTAAATAGCATCGACGATTAAGTGTATTCGATATGCAGTGTTAAATCGATCGACGCAATTACGTGTAAAATTAAGGCTCGTGAAATATCGATTTTCCCTGGATACGTATTTTATATAAAACGATTAAGAAACATATCCAAGTCTCCCTTTTGAGAACTTTAGGTTTCTCCTGAAGAGCAAGCCAATCCTTGTTATTAACACATACTCTACTACGCGTTCTACGAGTCACGCAGAGATGTTCCGAGCATTCATTTTATTAGTCGACGAGTCGAGGCCTAAAGAGAGGGGGAAAAATTTGTCTTGCGCAGTCACAACGAAACTCGGAAGGGGAACAAGAAGAGAATTAAAGTATACGCTTTCACATATTATTCCTTCGTTGATCGAAGGAAAAGATGGCGCCAACTTCGTGATTCGTTCCGATTCCTCCGATTTACCTCGATTTAATCCACCTGTTGACGAAATAAATCCACGATCCCCAACTTTTCGAATTTCCAACGGAGGAATCTGAAATAAATCTTCGAAGCTTCGACGATCGCCCAAAGGCAATCACCTCGATCCTGCGTACAATTTTCCCGCAATCGGAAAGCCAATTTTTCACGCTTGAATATTCACGAAATTAAATAATTAAGTCTTCTTATTCGGAAGAAATTAACGTTTCTTTTCGAATCTAATTACTTTCCAACAACCACGAAATATTCTCACCGACGTTTCACGTAAGAATACTTTCACGAAGATATATATATATATATATTCGAGAAATTTCTAAGCGAATATCTCGATGCGTTTCGATTATTCGCGTGTGGAGAGAAAAAGTTTGGGACTTTCCGCTCCATCCATTTCACGCCTTTGCAACGGTCGTTGAATCGTCGCGGCTCTCACAATGC
>NW_006263608.1:652070-654591 GCF_000469605.1 Apis dorsata | reverse complement strand
GCCACGTAATTACGTTACGTTAATTAATCCATCCTNCTCTCTCTCTCTCTCTCTCTCTCTCTCTCTGCACGCTACTTTCGCCGTTTGCCAACGCCCCGAGCTCTTTTAATTCGAAAGGAACCTCCCCTCGATGAAACGGAAATGAGTTACCTTACTTCCGTTTGCACAAGATTTCACGGTGAATTTACGAATCCCTCCCCTCCTCTCCCTTCAGACCAAGCATTCGCGTCCAATATCTTGGTAAGATAAAAGGAGGAGGAGGGGAGTCGAACGAGTGTCTAGAATCTCTTTTTCTTCGAGGGTGCAAAATTTCGCTCTCGAGTAATCATGGCCGCGTAAAGAGGAGGAGGGGGGAAAGTTTCAATTTAGAAACTCCTTTCCTCTTGTTTCGATCAAATTCGTCGACGGATCGTCACGGATGGGCAATTAATGAAAGAGTGAGGAGAGTTTCGTCGATATACCTCTCCTTTTTTAGCGGGCCTTTGATGCTTTTCTCGAGAACGGGTGAAGGGGAGGCTTTGTGATCTTTCCATTAAAATTTCTATTAAGAAGTAGGCCGATAGATTTCAGGTATCGATAAACCTTCTCTTAATATATCCTAACATAAATCGACGAAGAATCCGCGTTTCTTCATCCTGTCGGTCGTAGAACCGGAGGAACGACTCTCCCTCCCCCTGGGAATTGCGATTCGAGGGGGGACGAGGAACGATGTCACGGAGGCTGGAGTCTGGAAGTTTTCGAACGCAATTTGCGATCTCCCCCGTCTCTTCCCCGTAAAAATTTTCATCGAACGTAAGCGTAAGAGGAGTTTGCTTGGAAGAAATTTGGGGTGAAAAACGCGTGTGACCTGGCATTGCGTGGAAAGTTCGAAGGGGAAATCGGGAGAAATTTGATCGTTGAACGATATCTCTTTTTCCTTTTTCCCCTTTTTTTATGGTGGAATCGAGCAGGTATTGTTTTTTCGATGAGATAAAAAACAAGGGAGGCGAGGATTACGTTTCAATAGAGCGAGAACGAATTTCCGATCGGACGTAAGGGATAGGGTGGTCGTCATATCCGGTGTTGGGAGCCGCGGGGCGCGCTCGTGGAAATGGAAAAGTTGGGGTAAAGGCACCTTTACGAGGCATTAAAAACCTATATGAGCAACCTCATATAGGATCACTCCTCGTTGCGAAATATTTAACCCTTTGCGCTCCAAGGGTGACTCGAGTTAATGCCGTAACTCTTGAACGGCGACAATATTTATTTATGTTTGATTTTTTTAGAATATATATGAACAGGTTCCTAAGCTCTTTACGTATAATCTTACGAGGTGAATATAGAATATAGAATAATATGGGAATAGAAATAATATGGGAATAATATGGGAATAGAAATATTATTTTCGAAGTTTTTGAGATTTGTAAGCGTGGAACGACAAAATTACTTTTATTCGTAAAGAAATTAGGGATAGAGAAAGCAATGATGAGCATAGAGATGAAATAAGAGGTATAAGAAGGTATAAGAAAAATAAGAATAATTCCAAATGGATAACATGCATAGAAAAAATATAGAATATAATTTGTATCTTCGAATATAAATGAACCATTAGACTGTTTAAAACTATTTCTTACTGATGAACTTATTAATAAAATAATACGCGAAACAAATAACTTTGCAATAAAAAAGTTAGAAGAAAAAGTATATTTGCCCTGATATTAAATATTACACGAAACAACAATATAGATTTTATGTAAAAAGATACATAAAATATAAAAATATAAAAATATAAAATAATAAAATATAAAATATAAAAACGTAAAATATAAAAATTTTATATATTAATTTGTGTGTGAAATTATTATAAATTATGCAAGAAATTGCACCGAAGTCCGAGTCTAGAGTTGCTGATTCGACTGAGCGAATGCAAAGGTTAAAACCGCCTCGTTTCGATTCGAAATCGACTCGCACGACGAAAAAAAGAAAGCGAAAGAAAAAGAGAAAAAGTTAGGAGAGCCTTCCTCCCAGGAGGAGCTGGAAAACTTTCGAATTTTTACGGATCATCGGGTGTAAATCATCGATCTCCGAAAAGTGGAAAAAGAGAGAGAGAGATAGGAAAGAAAAGGATGCAAGGACAATCGATACGATCCTTCTCGCCGTCAGGCTGGCGCCGAGCAAATATTTGAAGGAATCTCCCTCGTTTCCCGATTCCGATCCAATTTGAATTTCTCCTCGTCGCTTTCTTTCTCCCCTTCCCCGGAGAGATATGATCGAGAATCTCAGAAAAGGACTAGTTGCTTTGGATACTTTTCGAAAATCGTCATTGAGAAAGAGAGAGAGAGTTTTTTAAATCTCGCTTTCCCATCCGTTGCGGAGAAGGCCGCAAGAAATTCAATCTCGCCGCATCGCAGCGGCTAAAAGCTAAAAATCCACTTCTGTCCAGCGACAGTTTGTCTTACCAACGTCCCCACTCTTGTCCTCCCCCTCCAGTTTTTCCCTCGGCCATTAGACGAGTCTCCCCTCCCCGCCCTCTTTCTTTCCG
>NW_006263608.1:651432-651696 GCF_000469605.1 Apis dorsata | reverse complement strand
CAACTCCGGCGAATATTCGCCGGAACCGGAACGGCTGCCCGCTCTATACCCTAATTACGAGAGCGAGGCGTCGTTGTTTTCCGTTCATCCACGCTGAGAGAGAGAGAGAGATGATGGTAGAACGTGTCCGGGGTAATCAGAGCGAAACCGAGGAAATTGGGTTCTTTGTTCGGAGGAAGGAACGACGCGTGACGCGTGCAGCGTTCAAAATAGGAGAGGGGAGAAATTGAATTTTTCTTCATTCGGTTAGCATTGGTTGGTTGG
>NW_006263608.1:650158-651139 GCF_000469605.1 Apis dorsata | reverse complement strand
TGGACGCGTGAAGGCGCGACGATCGTCGCGCTGGCCGCGGATGTATAATAGGAAAGGTGTCTCGAGTCGAGTCACGCGCGAATCTCCGGGCAAAATGCGCGATTTAATTAATTCGTATCGCGCCGCGGACTCGGCCGCAAAAAAGGCTCGAGCCGGGCGTATCGCGATAAATTGTTTTTGTCCGTGCCTCGATCGTAAACAACGCGCCTCTTCTCGGGAGAGTTGGCGGAGAATCGATCAACCCGTCGATTTCACGGGTTTTTGATTTTATGCTTCCGAAAGAAAAATTCTGAATGCGCAAGTATTATTCTTTAAACTTGTATATTTCGTATCGAAAAAGGTATATTTTTTTACGTTTATATTATTATGGCAAGTTTTCAAAACACATGGAATAAGCGCTATTTGGAAACGCTATTTAGCAAAAATTTATTTTCGTAACTGAAGATTTGAATTTTTCAAGATATTTTCAAAAATCTATCCAAAAAGAGTATACTTTTTTAAATTTATATATTGGTTATATATATATTGGTTTTTAATGATGCAATGAGGTAAATATATATTTCTATTCGTTTTCTCTGGAATATTTATATTTTATTGTTTCTAGGTGTTGTATGTACTTATTTATACGAGAAATACGTGAATTTGACGGGTTAATTTATATTATTGCGAAAATGAAATAACAATGAATAAGAAAAACAACACGAAGCAAATGACGACTGTTTAGCAAATATACGTGATCAAACAAATTATTTATAATTATGATATTATAATAAATAATCCTTTCAACGTGAATTTTGCAGAGAAAAAAAGTGATTTTTGTAAATGAATTATTTTTATATTTAATTATTATTTTATGTAAAACAATTAAGTTAATAATAAAAAAAAAAATAAGCGCTATTTAGAAGCTTAGCAAAAATTTATTTTCGTAACTGAAGATTTATATTTTTCAAGGTATTTTCAAAAACCTATCCAAAAAAGTAC
>NW_006263608.1:648338-649813 GCF_000469605.1 Apis dorsata | reverse complement strand
TTTTTACGTTTATATTATTATGGCAAGTCTTCAAAAGACATGGAATTGATAAAAAAGAATAATGAAGAATATAAATAATTAACGAAAACGAGGAAAAATTTGAGAATATAAACAAAATTGAAGATTCTAACGATAGTGGGAATGAAAATTATCACAATACGTGTAAAAAAAAAAGAATGCGTATTATTTCAGATATTGAAAACGAAAGTGAAATAAAAGACGATAATGAAGAAAATAAACAAACTTCGTGTGTTTTACAATTGTTCTTAGATTTGGCAATCATCAATGCATTATTACACAAAGAGAGCACTGGAGTACGAAACAAAATTCGAAAGAATTTTCTCTTTCAATTAGCCGAAGAATTGGACAGTGACCATCACGACGAACGAAATAGCTCCAATTCAGTGTCTGACTATATTTGCATTAAATCTAACGAGTATGCATGCGGAAAGTATACATCCAAGATATTTTTTACACACGTAAAAAATATATTGAAGACAACAGTAAATAAAAATACATAGATTTTAAATAAATAATTTACAAAAAATTTCAAAGGATTTCAATAAAAAAAAAATATATAATCAATGTCCGTAAATCTCTTCAAAAAATCGAGACAAATGGAACGAAAACGAAAGTTTGTTTTGATCTTTCGTGATATCGATCGATGAATGAAGTTTCCTTACGTGCGTTTAAAAATTTGACTCAACGAAGATCTGACGAATATTTATGCAAAAATCTTTTTCCTTTTCCTTTCTCTTCGTTTCGATAACGAAAGACGTAAAAATAGTAGGAGTACCGTGGATGGAGGGGAAAGGAAAAGGGAGGAGAAAAATTATCGTAAAACGATAAGTATATAGAATTTAAAGTTCACTTTCAAATTTTATATGTGATTTCATTATTGCCAGCAACATTACTATTTCATAGTCGATAGCTATTTATTTCTCTTCGATACACTTCAAATGTTTCGTAAACAGTTATCACGTATAATCAAATATACTCATTCAGCTATAAATCCATATATTTTATTTATTGTTTTCCACTGCCCAGTCAACAGGAGTTTTCACCTTTTCTTTCTTTCTTTCTTTTTTCCTTCCCCCCCCCCCTTTCCATAAATGCAAAGTTCCGTTTTTTTTTTTTCGACCATGTCGACGCGAGGTACACTCGAAAAGCCTCGAGTTTTCGTTTAGCGTGGAGGGTTCGTTGCTCGCGGGAGCCCCGTTTAAAGCCAAGTTTATCAAACGAGCCTCGCCTCTGAACTGCTCTGCTCTGCTCTGCTCTGCTCTGCTCTGGCTGACGTGAAATCAAAAATAGAACGGAACTAACAACGGGATGCGAACAAAGGAGGTGCATTTATTTTCTTATAAACCTGACCGGCGTTAAACATTCGTGAGAAGGGGAGGGGAGAGGAGGGGAGGGGAAATACTAGCTTCTCGACTTCCTTCGATTATTTCACTTGCTCGACCAATCGCAATACT
>NW_006263608.1:647105-648043 GCF_000469605.1 Apis dorsata | reverse complement strand
GAGAGAGAGAGAGAGAGAGAGAGAGAGAGAGAGAGAGAGAGAGAGAGAGAGAGAGAGAGGGAGCAGTCCAGCGGAACGTTTAATCTCGTTACGATACAATTAGAATAATTCCCAGGCTACGTAAATTCTCCTGCGAATGAAACTTTCATCCCAGATGTTGCAATTATTTATTTTAAAAAATTTTAAAAAATTCGCTGATCGTGTATTCCGCGGGGGAAATAGATTTATGATTAGATTATTATGACGAATAGAGAAGCCGTTTCGAAAGGAGGGGGAGAGATCTTAGAGCGAGGGGAGCATCCACCCTTTCTTTTCATCCTCGCGACCCGTCTAAATCCCCGTGAAAACGCAACATCAAACGTGACTCAACCCGAGTCTCGCGGTATATCCGTTTGATTAATACATCCGGCTTGTTCCACGGTGCGGTTCATTTTCCACCAGGTATATGTATGTGTATATATATATATATATATATATACACATATAATTCAACGAATGTTCTATTCGAATATCCGCTTCGAATTTGCGCATAAATTACGATCATTGCGATTCGTATTCTGTTTTTCGTCCTCCTGCTTCCGTCTCGTTAACAATCGACCAACGATCGGCGAGATTATTCGAATTATTCGAATTATTCGAGTGAATGGCGCGTTCTCCCTTGAAAAGGATATATATAAAATTTTGGATAAATTTTGCAGAAAGTTTGGAAACAATTTAAATATTCCCGAATTCGATGGTTTAAAATGGCGAAGAAAAAAAGAAGGGTGGGTTCGATTCGGTCCTACCTTCTTTTTTTTTTTTTTTATTTCGAGAGAGATGTACACACGTATATACCAATCCGGATTAAACGGAATATTTTCCCGTTCGATCCGTGTTTACGTTCCATACAGTTCATCCTTCTAATCGGCGATCTTTATTTTCGCGCCGCTTTTCTTTGA
>NW_006263608.1:645171-646549 GCF_000469605.1 Apis dorsata | reverse complement strand
AGAGAGAGAGAGAGAGAGAGAGAGAGAGAGAATCGGCACGCAAAGGCACAAAGGCTATAATCGCGTGTTATTTCTTATTTACGGTTAAATTCAACGGTTAAACCATTTCTTCCGTTCGAATTCAACGTGGATCGTAATTTAAAAAAATAAAAATAAAAAGAATCGTCTCCGCGGGTAAACAATATCCTTGGATAAAAATACGGCCCCGTAGAATTCGTATATAAATAATGGAGATTGGCCGGTCGTAAAACTGGGTTGAGCGAGCTTAATCGACCGCGTATAACTCGGCCCCGATGTTTATAGCAATTAACCGAGCATTAACGCGCTGTCGTTAATGATTTATATAGCGAGAATATACGAATCCTTTTTTCGAATCGAAATATATTTTCTCCCGAAATCGGTTTTAAACGGCGACCTCGCGGGAATAGCGAAGGTAAAAAAAAAAAAAAAAAAAGGAAAAAGAATAAAATAAAATAAAAGAAAAAGAGAGAGAGCGAGCCGGTATAAGTAGGAAAAGCGTTCTTAGACCCCCGAGGGGAATATTATGCAAAGTGGGAAACAGATGCACGAGTCTCCCGAGTATGATGCTCTTATTTTTCGGCCCGGCGTCTCTCTTCCCATTCGAGCAGGGACAGGTGAAAAAAAAAGAGAAAAAAGAAAAAAAAGAAAGAAAGAAAGAAAGAAAGAGTTTGCTCGTCCGAGAAAACGGACAGGGAACGAGGGAATATATCGGCTAGCTACGCTTCTCTACCTGCTCCTCCCAAACTCTCCTAACCCTCTTTCTCTTCTATCTATTCCTTCTCTCTTCAAGGTAAGAACACGTTATTCGAATTGTCGGTCCAATCGCAGAGGACAAGTCATAAGTCGTAACAGCGATCACTAATTGTATTAAATATTTCTCCGAATATGGACGGGGAGGAGAGGGGGATACCAACAGGTGTTCAATGGAAATTGGCCGGGCACAACTGTGTGCATATTTATGAAAAGCCTGCGCTCGATTCCGACCCGCGTCGTATAAAGGGAACAACAATATAATATCACAACCGGTTTTTTCTCGTCCGCTAATTTTGCCTCCCTCCCCCTACCCCCTCCCTATCGGGACACGTCCACCAAATTTTCCACCCAATTAGCGGGGATTAGGCAATTAACGCGATTATATGCACGATCGTACGTAACGGGGAAATCCGAGGGAGAGAGGGGAAGAAGGAAAGGAGGGGAGGGGTAATAGGTGAAACGGGAATAAAAACTGCGCGTGGGCGGCGCGCGGCACGCGAGCTCGCTCTATCCTGAAGTGGCGCGACTCGCGGCGTTGCAAGATGTTTGAAAAATCCTTGTTGGCGTTTCATTTCCGCGAAAGTGGAGTACGATTTTAATGAGA
>NW_006263608.1:641296-644956 GCF_000469605.1 Apis dorsata | reverse complement strand
CGAGCGGCGGCAAAACGGCGATAAAAAAACGGGAAAATCCTTGAAAAGGAGGGAGGGGGGGAGAAAGAGAGAAAAGAGAAAATAGAGCGAAACGAGCCCGGAACGCTTTTAACGCGAAAATTTCCTCGTCCCCGAAGTGAAAATTTTTTAACCGCGGCAAAATTTCTCTATCGTTAACGAACTTTCATACGGAGTTTCGTAGTACGAACAGCTCACGTTGTTTTCGTTAGTAGCCTCCTACGAGCGTGTATCGCGCGGCCGAGGAGAGGTATCGCTCTATGAATAACATTAGCGAGGAGGGGGGGGGAGGGAAAATGTCAACGTTCCGTTCCGGCCGNNNGTTCGATCTTACCCGCGGCGACGAGAAACGGCCGCGGCAATTTTGCGCCGCTCGAGCGACGCGTCGTCCCGCGCAATTATGAACGCGCATTAAGTATGCATAGATATAATCAGAAGTGGCCGCTCGCCTAACCGCGCGCGTCGATCAAACTTTCCCTCTTCGTTCCCGCTCGCTCGATCGATCCCCGGCCCGCCACCGGCCACCGATAAATTCATTTCCCTCCACTTTCGGGACGCGTCGCCGAAACGTGTTCATTCACAGCTTCGTCCAATGTCGTTAATGAACGACGATTCGTCGGCATCCCGCATTTGCAGGGGAAGGGGAATATCGATCGATCGTGTACGCCAGCGGTGGCGAGGAAATAAATAGTGGCGTGAATCGAAAACACGGGGGACGAGCGTCCAAACTCACGCTAGGATTTGTAGTAGATAGTAATAGATATTTGTGTCCCATCGAGGGTGAGACGGTGCCCGGATTTTCCCCTGTCCGCTTAACCGCCGATCCTAACACGCTGTTCCTTCTCGTTTCTGTAACAAACTTTAACATCCACGCATTTTTAGAAACGGAATAAGATATTGGATTAATTAATTATCAACGTCTACGTACGGAAAAATATCTTTTGCTTCTTCGAAATGAAAGTTCGGTTTCGATTCGATAGACGAGTTCCAGAGATTTTAGACAGACTTATAAATTATGAACAACTCTTGTAATCGAATAAGAATTATTAATTTATAAGAATTTGTCCAAAAACACACGATCTAAACCATGATCCTTGGAGCGAAGTCGAATCGCGGTCGTATCACTTGGAGTTAGTGTCCTTTTTGCCCGTCCACATTACATAGCAACGACCCAATTGCATCGAAGCCGAAGTTAAGCGGGAGGACTCGGCGCTACGTGATTCACGGGATATCCGCCGGCTATGCTCGATCGTCGAACACTTCGGGGGGAACCATTGAGGGGGAAAAAAGGAAAGGAAAGATAGAGAAGAAATGGGACGTGAATAATAAAAGAAGGAGGAAAAAACCATCGATCCTTCGTCGTTTAAACGAAGGCGTGACGACCCACACGGTTTTTTCGAACGATTCGAACGATAAGCTCAGCTATTCGAGGGAGAGGGGGAATTTCTCGAGGCGAAAAAACCTCTGGCGCGAGTACTTTGCCAGCTGCGCGTTCCGCATGCTCGATCCTCCCTCCCCTCCCCTCCCCTCCCCTCTTCCCCTCCTCCGTGTGTACCCAGGGAAAGGAAAATCGTTTCACGCGGTAAGTGAGTAAAGAGTAAAGAAATGTTCCCGCCACATGACATTTCTGCCGAGAAGAGGGACTCGGCGAAATTCTATTTCCGTAACTTACACCGCGCCAAACTCGTCCGTCAAGTTTCAAGGGGCGTTCGCTCCCAAGGCCAACCGGAAATACGTTATTTCGAAGGAAATTGATACCGATTGAAGTTCTTCTTCGATTACTCCTTACAATTACAAATTATCGTATCTCCTCCTTTTTCTTCTTTCTGGAACTCTTGTTGATCGAAAAAACTACGCGCGATATATATTATATATTTCTTTCGTACCACGAATGACTGGCTATTTTTATATGTATATACTGCGCATGCTTATCTATAATATTAACCGTTTATGACATCATTCGTCCCAGAGCTCTTTTAAAGTACGTTTCGTTGCTGACACGTCTCTTTTAAAACTTCTTTCTACACCGTTCAATATGGATAGCCAAAGGAAGCATTTGCGTGCATTGTTATCGCTTCATTGCTTTAAAAAAAAAGATGATTGCGCAAATAATACTGCAGACGAAATTTGTACCGTTTACGAGAGTGGTGCTATTACAACTATTACATTGGTTTAAAACATTTAGAGCTGGTAATTTTGATTCGAAAAATGAAGGCCATGCTCGCTGAAAATATAGCGTGCAAGAGACAGTGGATGCCACTACCTGATAGTATGTCGATGTAAAGTTCCACAGTATTCTCTACGATTTTTTTCTCCAACGACTTGAAAGAGATTCTCTTTCTTAAAGAGGCTTGTCACTGAACACGAAATTTTGTATCAAAATGTGCATATGAAAACACACTTGATTCAAGGACAATAGATCTTCTGTCGCGAAGCCTGCACTTCACCCGAATAAAATTTCTTTTGTCCATTTAGTGGGATTGGAAAAGCGTAGTCCATTTTGAGCTTTCTCAAGGTAAAATCATCTACAAAATATTGCGATCAGCTTGATAAATTGAAACACGACGCAATAAAAAATTGGCCATCGCGACAATGCAAAACCGCGTGTTGCATTTACTGTGAGAGAAAAACTGTTACAGTCTGATTGGCACGTTCTTCACCACATCTTCTGAACTCTTCTTCTTATATCCGACTATTAGAAAATTGATGATAATATGATAAATGATTCCAATCCATAAGCAAAATAAGAGGAATATTTTGCAAATAAATTTTGGAAAGAGGGAATAAGAGGTTTGCTGAAGAATGAAAGAAGGTGATAGAGTAGAACGGTTCAACCTTAAATATCCATTTCGTATCAAAGAAAAAAAAGAAACTTATGGG
This sequence comes from Apis dorsata, assembly GCF_000469605.1. NCBI lineage: Eukaryota > Metazoa > Arthropoda > Insecta > Hymenoptera > Apidae > Apis > Apis dorsata. The sequence goes on along the minus strand of NW_006263608.1, from coordinate 642,058 downwards.
ACACTCTAATATATTCCAGATTGATTAACAAAACAAAAAGAGAAACCGAAACGCATCCTTTTTTTCGCCCTTTTTACCCCTCGCGCATAGGAAATCCCGTTCGTCTATCTTGGATCAGGTGGAAAAGAGGGGATTAAGTTTACGCGTTCTCGATCCCGATGATATTTCACCGGATATGTATCGCGCGATGAAATCCAATTCGAAAGAATAAATAATAAGCGATCGGTAATATCGGGGGGAGGGGAGGGATCGTATCGATTTGCAATTTCCGTTTGCATTAGCATCGCGTAGAATTCTCCCGTGGATGGTAAATATCGTTGGAAGGAAAATACCGATTTTTCTCGAATTGTTGAAAACATTTGATCAGGTCCTTTCGCTTGGAAATTTTGCTTTCGAAAGAGAATTCATGAAAATTGAACAAGATGAATTTCAATGTCTTAATCGAAAAAAATTTATTCGTTAATGCGTCGAATCTTTGATCGTTAATCGATTTGAAAAGACACGAAGAGGAGGGGGGGATAATGCAAAACTTGCGATACAATTGGAGGATTAAAATATATGCTCGTTTCGAGCTAATGAATTTCACTATTTCATGGGGCGCTTTGTAAAATCGTCTTCTTAAAGTTGAAATCTGGGACATCTAGCAAGAGGGAAGAAATCAGGCCCGAAAACGAATGGAGAGAAGAGGAACGAGGTGTGTCTCGTGACGCGGAAAAAAGCACGTGAAAACGAAGCGGGTGTGTGCGAGACACCTGGAGATAT
>NW_006263608.1:640894-641225 GCF_000469605.1 Apis dorsata | reverse complement strand
TATATATATATATATATATATATATATATATATATATATATCTTCGATATTTTCGAACGCTCGTTAAGAACAGCGCACTCATATTCAAGGGAAGAAATTCGAAGGTTCGAAAAGGAAGAGAAAACCGACTTTCTTTTCGTTTAATTTTAATCAAGAGTTTGTTCATTACTCTTACGTTCCACTTGGCAAAAATGCAAACGGACAACGGAAAATTTTCGATCGATTGACCCGCCTCCATTCCTTTTTTCCACGGACCAAAATCGTGCGTGTAATTTCCGAGTTTAATTAACGAACTCGAAACACAGCTGGTAATCGTTTTTCTCCCCCCTCC
>NW_006263608.1:640650-640880 GCF_000469605.1 Apis dorsata | reverse complement strand
TTTCTTTTATTTCGTATTTCGCGAGATTGAAACGAATGTATATACGGGCGAAAAGATGTTTCGTCTCCGTTCGAAATATTACGGCAATTAAATTTGGCGCGGAATAAGTAGGGATATTCGAAAGGAATAGCCACGAGGCCTACGAATATAACGGTTTCGAATTGTTTCAAAAAGTTGAAACTTTTTCCCGATATTATTATTATTATTATTATTATTATTATTATCGTAAT
>NW_006263608.1:639193-640585 GCF_000469605.1 Apis dorsata | reverse complement strand
CCCCCCCCCCTCCAAACTCTCTCGTTTACAACGAGACTCTCAACGAGACCGCGGAGCAAATAAAATAATACGATATCGCGCTCCAATTATCAAACGTACGTATAGATACGTGCCGCACTTTCCCTCCTCTATCCTTCCCTCCCAACCTCCTCGTTAACGTTATATAATCGTTAATACCGTCGTAAACCGAGAATCTCGAAGACTACCGAGACTCGTTTGCGTTATCGATCGAGAAACCCGTTAACTCTTACGCTTAATACTTGCGAGCAAAAATTAATTCCTCGATAAAAGAACAAACGTTTCCTTTTCCTCTTCTTCTAAAAAAAAAAAGAAAAACAAAAAAATCATCAGATTTCGAAGAAAAGACATTTGGCAATTTTGTCGAGGAAATTTAACATAGGTTGTAGAATCGTTGTTGTTGAAATAGAAAGATATATCCGCGATGCATCGACTCGACGTGTTAGGCGTAGCTGGCGGAATCTGGCGGCGAGATTGGTAACGAGGGACCGATAGTCACGATGTTTTACGATTGGGAATACGTACAAGGCTCGACGAATGGATCTGGGGAGCGTAGATAAACGCGGAATAGATGGAAATGGGATTGGATAATACTACGCGTCCCTAAGCACGTTTAAAACGACGACAAGCATTCTCTCCCAAGTAGAGTGTAAGCTAAGTACCTTATCCATTTTGCGCCAACTTTTGTTAACATTCCCTCCTCCTCCTCCTTCTCCTCCCATGATTTTCATTTCCCTTCCTCCCTCGCCTCCATCGACGATAGTGAAGAACACGACGGTGGAATCGTAAAAAAAAAAAAAAAAAAAAAAAGCGAGGATCAAAGAAAGAAAAGGAAGAGAAGAACAGGCGATTAATCTTGTCCAGATATTTCAGCGAAGCGAAGTGTCAGTGGGGTGATTAATACTCCGTGTCAACTTAGTTCCACGCCGTTCCTAACTGTGGAAACCGTAGGAAACGTGCGAGCGACAGCGATATCTCGCCGAATCCTTGACCAATCCCTGTTTTCGCTTTCGTTTAATAATCATATCGTCTCGTTCATCGTTCACCCGGACGACGAAAACTTCGTATGTAACAGGATATATATATATATATACACACAGATACACGAATCGATTAGCGGTGTAACGGGCGGATCGAGGGCTATGTAGTACAACCGTGTGACGAGTTATAGTGGCCGTTCGTCCATTTGATGTCACTTGGCCGAGCGTGCTAGGGCCACCGCGGCAATTAATTAAATTATTTTCAACCGCGGCGCGATTTAGCCAAACGGTTACGACAAACAGATTTTAACGAGGCGTTGGGCCTTCGATCGGAATCAATCCAAATGTATTCCAAAGTATTCCCGATTGCCGCCCTTTCCTTTCTATGCCGTTT
>NW_006263608.1:635297-639045 GCF_000469605.1 Apis dorsata | reverse complement strand
TCCATTTTTTTTTTTCCCCCTCTCCCTCGACTCGCGTTTCGTTCACCTCGCTGGCCGAGAAACGAAAGTTTCTTTTCCTAATTGGGCGAAAGGAGAAAAATATACGATCGGGAACGATCGTCACGTTTTTTCCAATTCATCACGTTCATCGGCCCACGGTCGCCCGCGAAAGCGTTCGAAAAAGCTCGGGACGAGGGAATGCAATTTCGATCGTAAGGAGGGGGCATTTTTTTGCCGGGGAGGAGGGGGGATCGACGCTTCGAAAATATGACGGTTAATCAAAGTAATGGGAGTTTTTTTCAAGTCGGAAACACGGATCCCCGCGATACGAGGAGGAATTTCGCGAAATTGAAAATCGCACTCCCCTTGATTACAGGACTAATAATTGACGATCCGAGTAGGAGAACCACCGCGATCGATCGGTTTTAATTCGCTTCCCTCCAACGTAATCTCGTTGTTTTCCGGTTGTCGCGCGAGTGGAGCCGTGCGTGGGGAAAAAAAAAAGGAAAATAACGAAAGTAGGTAGCAGGGATTGACACCGCCCTTCGATCCCTCCGATCGACCGCCTGAAAGTTTAAACACCCCTCCCCTCCCCCCCAATCGTTATGTTAATCCCCTTTATTCGCCAACTGTAATTAGATTTTCAGCGTCATTCGCGTTTAACCCAGCGATCCCCTTTGATTGATCCCCATTGTGGACGCGTATCGCGTATTCCACGTGTTTCGACCGAGATCGATTCGATTCGATTCCATTCCATTCCATTCCATTCGATTCGTATGCTCTCGGTCGCGTTCACGCTCACACTTTTCACGAGTTTTGCAAAAGAGAGAAATCGTCGATTCGGAATATTTTTCGATCGGTTATCTTTTCTTCGCGAAAATAAAGATCTTCTTCCCTTTTCGTCTTTCCCTTTCCTTTCGTCACCCTCGAAAAGAATGCCTCGAGTAAATTGATTTTTCAAGTTGAAAATCTTGAAAATCTTCGAAAATATATGCTCCTCTACAGTTTCTAAGCAATCTTGTTAACCTTTTGCTCGATTATTCATACGTCGCTGTTGACGATTTCGAAGACGGATTCGAATTAAAAAATCCTCGATTTCTTCTACTTTTATCTCTCCTTGGCGCTCGATAAGGCAACTTGCTCGACTCAAGGAACCAGATAACCGGTTGATTCGATACAATACGTACGTACGTAATTCAGGCAGGAGGGATAGATAGATAGTGAACAAACTCATCAGCAGTTACGTAATTACACCACAAGTGAGAAACTCGTCAGGCGGTTGGGGGTTGCTTAATTGACATGATGATAATATCTTGCGTAACGAGTTTCCGCTTTGGACTCGAGGGAGGGGGGGGAGGGAGGGGAGAGAATCGAACGTTATTGTGACGTAACGAAGACGAACGCGATCTCGAGGCTCGATATTAAATTTCGAAAACCCGCATCTCCTCCCCGATTTTATTAAAAATCCATTTGTATATCCGATTCGGGAAGGCGTTAATCCACCGTCGTAAATCTTTTCGTCGAAACTTTCTTCCTTTTTTCTTTCTTCTTTTTTGCATCCGATATTTCTTCCAAGTCGAATTCGTAACCTTCGAAACGCGACTTTTCGTCGACTCAACTGACGGCAATGCCGATAATTAATACATCAACACTGCCGCGTCATATTCGATCTTTGTAGGCATTTCGAAAGATATTGTGCAGGGTGTAATAAAATTATATAAAACTATATATATTGAAAAATTATTTTGAATGTAAAATTTTAAAGGCCTTTGTAGGAATTTGGAAAGATATTGTGCAAAATGTAATAAAACTATCAAATTGTTATAGAAATGATAAGAAAATAATTTATTGAAAAATTATTTTGAATGTAAAATTTTAAAGGCCTTTGTAGGTATTTGGAAAGATATTGTGCAGGGTGTGATAGAACTATCAAATTGTTATAGAAATAATAAAAAAATAATTTATTGAAAAATTATTTTGAATGTAAAATTTTAAAGGCCTTTGTAGGAATTTGGAAAAAAATTGTGCAGGATGTAATAGAACTATTAAATTGTTATAGAAATAATAAGAAAATAATTTATTGAAAAATTATTTTGAATGTAAAATTTTAAAGGCCTTTGTAGGAATTTAGAAAGATATTGTGCAGGGTGTGATAGAACTATCAAATTGTTGTAGAAATAATAAAAAAATAATTTATTGAAAAATTATTTTGAATGTAAAATTTTAAAGATGCACTAAATCGGACCGTGCCTCTCCCCCCTCTCTCTCTCTTCCTCCCGCTAATTCCTTGCCATTACTTTCCTCGTTAAATAATCTCGAACACGCTTGTTGTTCCAGAAAATTATCCGATTCGAAACTTTAAGTCGATTGCACGTTGACTTATTTGACTGTTTATGAACGATCTTCAAGTATTTGGAAAGATATTCTGCAGGGTGTGATAGAACTATTAAATTGTTATAGAAATGATAAAAAAATAATTTATTGAAAAATTATTTTGAATGTAAAATTTTAAAACAAAGCTGAGAACAATTTGGACAAATAGTTGTTGTCTTTTTTAAATTCCTTCGTGCGTTTGATCGGTTTGTTGTCTTTTATCCGAATAACTAATAATTTGCATGCAATCTTCATCAGAATTATTTTTCCGAACGGCGATATTAGGTTTTGATAAGTAAGTTGTATTTTCGGATAATCCTAACAATTTTGCAAATCTTCTAATTTTAGAGTATCACGAGACAATTAGATAGTTTATGAACATATAACCATCTGCCACGATTACCTGCTGTGACATTGTGAGAGACCCTAGTCTCTAATAGACAAGCCACACGAATAATTTATATACAATCCGCAACTAAGAAGTATATATTACGACTAGTCGAAGGGCATTCGTCATATCCAAATTATTATCCAAATTAAAATATTCAAAATATACTATATAAATCATTACTACTATTCAATATTATTGTCAATACAATTATTATTATCAATATCATTAAAATCAAAACATCATTCCTGCGACGCATTGCTAAAATATCGGTAGAAGTACGCTTGATACAGCGATGACCTGAAGGAGATTTCGTTAGAAACACGCGTGGCAATCACGTGTTAACTCTTTGCACTTCCAAGCCTTTTCAGTCGAAAGCAACTCCAAACTCAAACTCATGCATTCAGTGATCTCATAAGATTACCATAAAATAATTATTCAAGATTATACATAAAGAGCTTAAGAACCTATTCTAACCGATATTCTAAAAAAATCAAAGATAAATAAATATTGTCGCTGTTTCAAGTTGCAACAATCCCAATAATGACGGAGAGTCATCGTTGGAGAGCAAAGGATTAATACAGTAATTTTGATTCGAGGAGAAAGAATCTACGAGGAATTTTGGAGGAAAGAATTGTTTGGAAGAGGGAAACAAAGGAATAAAGAAAGGAGACGCGGGACGAGAAAAATTGAGTGCAGCTGTTGATGACAGACGCGAAAAATTGAATGCGAGATCTTGTGTGTGACTAATGATTCAACGGGATGCAACGAGTTATCAGTGATCCGCCGTATCCCCGCGGGGCATGTCGACCGCGTTGCCACGATTGACGCCGCCAATATGCTTCATTAAACCGGGGTTGTGAAACGACAAGAGAACGTCGATATCGATCTTCCGTATGAGCTATCGTCCCTTGCCACGTACCTTCTACGCTTAAATTTTTCTTTATCCCAATTTTCCCTCTTTTCGCGTAAGAAAGTGTCGAAAAC
>NW_006263608.1:631900-635210 GCF_000469605.1 Apis dorsata | reverse complement strand
AGAGAGAGAGAGAGAGAGAGAGAGGAGGAGGAGGAGAAATGGAAACGTCGGTTGAACGAACGTTTACGATATTCGGTAATAAATATGCGGAAAAATCGAATATCGGAAAATTCGACCACCCATTTTCATATTCATCGCTATTGTAAAAACCGCGCCCCCGTTGAAAGTATTCGAATTACGTTTTATGAGATAAACGAAAATTTTTGTTTGTTTAAACCGGTGGCATCAATTGCACGTGTGCAATTTTTTTTTTTTGTATTTTTTTTTTTTTTTTTTTTTTTTTTTTTTTTTTTTACCGACAATAAAATTTCGTTAAAATCTTTCAATCGTTGTATCATTCGTTTCACAGAGAAAGAGAAATAGATAAAGGATGAAACGAAATTAAAGACCATCGATTTTTATTTCATCCGTTTCTGATTAAAAAAAAACAAAAGCAAAAAAAAAAAAACCAAGCAAAGATTAATCGAGCTCAGTATCATCTGTAACAAACTATTTTTATTTTAAGCGAAAAAACGTGATTTAGTCGGATTCGAAAATTCGAAATATAAACCGAAACACAGCACACGAGCGTGATATACCGAGGATTGAATAAAATTTGCGAGCGTAATCTAATTCTCGATCGAGTTGCCCGTGTGTTGCACCTCGATGTTTTTCAAAAACAATACCTTAAACAAAGATAGTTTTACTCTATGTTTTAATTCTATCTTCCCATTGTAATTCGATTACCCCTTGATTTGCATTCTTCTTTTGTATCATAAAGTTTTACCACACAATCCGATTTGCACCATCCATCTCGATATGCCACGCACAATATTCCGATTCGTTTGACCGAAAAATTTTATTTATAATAAAATCGCCTTAATAAACACCCCTTCCTTTCGCACGATCGCTCAATTTACTTTCAAAGAAGAATTTCGAAAGAACGTTGCCACCGAGCCGTAGACGACAAGGCGGCGAATAATCACCTCTCAGATTTTAGCCGAGAGGGGGCCACAGCTTGGATGTCAGCCGGAACGATGTCAACGAGACTTTTACCGTCGTCACGGCGATGCCGTAGGCAGAGCACGAAGCCCCTCCGCCAAATAAAACAAAGCCGTGGCGACCGCGTGCAGAAGTTCACGCCACGACCGCAGAACCGGCTGCCAACCCGTGTGCGCGCGACGAATCCCTCGAGCACCGACCGACCAATTAACCTTCCCCCCTCCCCACTCCTCCTAACGCCGTCCCTTTAACCAAGAATCTTTTCTCTCGTTCTTTCTTTCTCGAAAATTCTCCCCACCCTCCTTTTTCTTTTCCACGATGCTCGAACGGTTCGAGTTTACACGAAAAAAAAATTTTATTGGATTAGAAATTTAAGGAGTGAAAAGGAAAGGAGAGGAGAGAGAGAGAGAGAGAAAGATGAGATACGCGATGCGGGAACAGGAGTCCGCGATTCGTCTCGACCGCTGTGAATTCCTGCCTCGTTTATTCTACGTGTAAATATTAAAGCGGAAAATATCGGATTGCGAGGGGAATGCGAGCGAAGCACGTCTCCTCCTCCAGTGACGTTGTCATTCTCCCCGAAGGCATAAGCTTACCTCAACGTAACACAGAGGGAGCACGTGTATCATGCATGCATTTTATATTACCGCCGCTTTCTCACAGTCGAACACTCGGACCCGAAAAATTTCCAACTCCGCTTCCCATCTCCCGTAAACTATTCTACCGCTTGTTCTCCGACCGTCACGTTATAACACGTAACTTTTAAATCCGTTTAAAGTGCTCGAATATCATAATCAGTTGGAAGGAATATTTATTGCGGAAATAAAACGCGGCTCGAATTTTTCATCGAGATAATATTCTTCGAATATAATTATTTTCATTCGAGAGGTGATTAAGAATTGCTCTTCAACTTTCCCTTAGAATCTATCGTCGTTGAGCAAAAGGAAAAAGTAATTTTTTTAATCGTTTCCATATCCTCGTTGCTTATTTCATTGGCCAAACTTTAGACTAATAATAATAGTTAGGAATAAAGTTACCTAGGATAAGTTACTTCGATAATTTATACGAAAATTTTAATAGCTACGAATAAATGTTATTTATAACATGTTTTAATAAGTAATTAACTTAAAATAATTTTCCTTCCTCAAACTCTGCTTCGAACTAATAAAATTCCAGGAGAAACGCGCGACTCTTGAAAAAAACGCATTTCCAAAAAAGAACGTAGTTGATCTCGAGTGTCTCGTATGAACGATGAAAAACAAAATTTCAATGGCACACGTTTTCTTTATTCTTCCAAAATTTCAATCTTCCAAAATTTATATTTTTCTCCTCTCCCTCGTAAAAAAATCGAGATTCACGACGAAAAATCGGAATCTAGGCCGAGCTCGCGTAAAATCGAGTTTTTACACGAGTGGCTTTAAGGGAGGCACGATACTCGTGGCTTTCTGGCGGAAAACGGGCCAGTTTTTCGGCACAGCCTTCGAACGCGTTGTACACCGCGAAAGAGGGAAATACGCGAAATTCAGGATTATCCACGTGATCTTAATCCGCGTGAGAGCGGCGTGGGACACGCGGTAGTAATATGGGACGGTTCACGTACGAGGTTACGGTATTCAGAGGAGAGGCCAGTTAGGGCCGGCAATAAACTTTTAGTGGCCTTAGTCTCGGGGCGAGACTTACCGAGCACGGAATTCCAGTTTAAATTGAAAATTCCACGCCGCGAAAAGGCCGGGCAAACTTCCACCACGCGTACCGCCGTTAACGCGCGCCGTCAACCTCGAGCGGAATTGGAACGCTCGCGAGAAATCCTTTTGAGAACGCGAATCCTGATCCAAGATAGTTCTCGGATCCTGAATTCTTCTTATATACCTTTTTTCCTTTCGACGGATTGTACATGATATCATGTACACACGGTATTTTATCAGGCGACAACGCAACGACAATAATCAAGGATTCGATGGACGGTAATGAGCGTCAATGGCTGCACACCTGCCGCATTACCAACTGAAACGCGACAATAATGCGATATCGCGTGAATAGTGGACTACTCGCTTTCACCGGCCACACCCTCGAGGATCGGTCCTGCGAGACGTAAGTAGATTGCGAGGAAATACGTGTGTGTGTGTATGTGTGTATATATATATATATAATGGGTCGTTGTCGCGTCAAGACCAAGAGAAATATGGACAAACGATCAGAGCGGAAGAATGGATGGAAATGGAATCTTCGAATTCGAATATTACGCTCGAAAAGGATAGGAGGAGTTTCTTCATCGCGTGTTCCAGGCGAGGTTGAAAGCCTCTTTGTTGGATGAATGATCGTGGGAAAC
>NW_006263608.1:628584-631678 GCF_000469605.1 Apis dorsata | reverse complement strand
GAGAGAGAGAGAGAGAGAGAGAGAGAGAGAGCTAATTGTGCGATGCAACGAAGGGAAAACTTTTTTAACGATGGAGGATGTTGAAAGGAAGGAGGAAGTTTAATCAAAGAGACGCGAGACGCTCGTCTTATTGCGTCGTTAAGGTAATTCTTTTCGAAATCTTTAAGCGATTGTGCGCAAAAAAACGAGACGGTTAAAAATGTAACAAACATGGATAGATTTATACATCTCGAACAGAAGTTGAAAGAAGTAGGAAAAGAAAAAAAAAAAAAGGAAGATAAGCTTCTCGAAGGAAACGTTGAGTTGATATCGTGGGTAAAAGAGAGGGGAGGGGGGGGAGGGAAGGAGAAAAGGAAGAAAGAAAAATTGCAAAGGAGGTGTACACCTTAACGAGATAACCAGCTGGTTTGCGTTGAGAACTAAAATATATAGGAAACTAGCTAGAATAAACCGAATACCGTCGCAAATGGTTTCTTTAATGAAAGAAACAAATAAGCTAATAAATAGAAAAAGACGGAGAGGCGGAGGAGGCAACGAAAGAAAAAAAAAAGGAAAGGAGAAAAAGAAAGGAGCGAGAAAGAATCGGCAAAGTTTCGTGATACATTGGGTCGAAATAATAGTGTACGAGGCAAAATGGATGTAAGCGAGTACGAAAGATATCGAAGAATATGTCCGCTTCTAGATTTCTCTTCGTGTTTTCATTACCACGTTATTCCTCTAGGGCTTCGTATCCAATTGTGTGATCTCTATGATAATAGAATCTGATTCGAGGATCTTTCTCTTCTCGTCCCGTCTTTTTCTTGCATTGACTTTTTTTTTTGCTCGCGTTATATGCTTGCAACCGCGCTCGTCCAATCAAGGATTCGAGCTTTCGTCTTGTTCAATCGAACCACCACGTCGAATAGAAGCGCATAACTCGATGCTTCGGTATTCACGGTTGGCTCGGCAGTCGATCCATCATCCATTCCGTCGCGAATCAATGTACAAATTGGTTTAATATTAATTCAACTTGGCAAATCGAATCGAGCTTCCACGTCCATTCCACGATTGTCGTATCAACAAAGGAAAAAACATTGCCTTCCACCTTCACGCGTATTGTTTTCCTTTTTTTTTCGTTCATCCCTTTTTTTTTTTTTTTTTTGTTTCCCATCGGTTCGAAAGCCACATCACACCACACGGCTGTTAGATACAAAAACAAAGAGACAGTGGTGGTGTGCTATGGGCAATCGTTCGATCCACGACAAAATGGATACACCGGATAAGAGACGAGGTTCAACGAAACGTTACAAACAGTGGATATGAAAATAGATGAGCCGGAGGAAATATAGTCTTTTTTTTTTTTCCAACGAACATCGTTCGATGACATCCTCGAGCCAATAACCATTATTTTACCAGCACTCGTCTCTGCATCGATCATTCGCATTTCAACGACCCAACGTTCTTTCCTTCGTCGACGAATTTCCATTTCAAATTAACAACAAAATTAATTCTATCGAATTAAGAACCGATTTATACGATATAACAATTTCGTTCCTACTAACGAAACTAAGCAACGTGGAGGAAAAAAAATAATATATATATATATATATATACATATATACGTACAAGTTTGCAGTTTGGTGGGAATAAAATTTCCATGCATTTCCTATAATGGCTTAAGTGCTTTCCTCCGCTGTCACGGCTTCCATTGAAACGTCGTCTCTCGCTTTTCGTCCGCTCGGTACATATCGGTTTGGACGTATGACGAAAATATCGCGGAGCCCCCGTTTCCCAGTGGCGGGCATCGACGGCAAACGACAGGAAACCGTTTTCTTGCCGGCGAAAACCTATCCAGTAGAAAGCTTTCTTGCCACTCCGAGCCGTATGTATACGCTTTGGTAAGGTGTCGTGGAAAAACGTGTGTCGCGCTTACGTAATCCTCGCTAGAGGACAAACCGTCATCGTCGCTCGTACGTACGTCTGTCGAATGCAGCGCCCAATGGTGGCGTTAAAGTAAAGCTTCCTACGAAACTAGGCTTTCAATTATCGAGATTCGTTTCTTTCGCGAGGTCGAGGTTTATGACGAATATTCGAGATGGGCTCTTCGAATAAAATTTCGGACAAAATTAAACGATTTTATAGATGATGTATCGTATTGTGCGTGTGCGGGAAATGGGACACTTTTTGAGCGGAACATTTTTTTTCCTTTTTTTTTTTTTTTCTATATGTATATATCATACAGAATTATGCTTTATACCGTGTTAGAATATATATAGCCAGCCACGCGAGCGCGTGTGCGCGTACGTGTGCGCATGTGTACACGAGGACGGTTGAAAAATTATAGGCTGTCCGGTGGATTACAAATGGCACACAAGACCAAGTGGATTGTCGGATTGTCCGTTGTAATACGGTCAGTGACGAGCAAATACAGGTGCACGCCGGGATGACAATCGTCACCGTGTTCGCAGCCAAATACTTGTTAAGCGGATGAGATTCCGCTGCATCGGTTAAAGCATCCGGAATATTTAGCTCGATACCGATCGAGCAGCCCCGCCGCTCCGCTCGTCAACATTACACCATTAACTTTTATTTTTAATAATACCTTCGAGCATTGCCGCGTCGAATAAAACTCGTTAATAAATATTATATATTCTCTCTCTCTTTCTCTCCTCTTCTCTTCTCCCTTCCCCCTTTTTTCCTCTTTCGAAAACGAGGTTGTCGAAAGCTCGAGAGGGAAAAGCACGTTAACTCGTTAACGACGAGGATGGAGTGGCTTGATTCAATCTGGATGATCGAAATGTCGAACGAAGATTACGTTAAACAAGGACGGTCCGATAAATTGTTGGGACGGTACGGGGGTATAAAGCCGGGTATAAAAAGGAGGGGAAAAAGGTGGAAATCTTTTCTCAGGAGCACGATTATAGGGGCGATGCTTGCATTGGCGGATGGTTGTACCCGTCTCAGTCTTCGCGAGGTTGCAAGCGGCTTAGGAGAGGGGAGTACGAGAAGACGCGTGGCGAAGTCTTAAGGTGTCCCTAATCCACTCGTGATCAGCAGCGTGCCGCCCAGCCTCTACTCTCTCACCGGTTGATCCCTGGAAATTGGATCGATAAGC
>NW_006263608.1:622641-628367 GCF_000469605.1 Apis dorsata | reverse complement strand
GTTCGGTCCACCGCCTCCGACTGGATCCAACCGACGTTCGTCGAGCTGCTTCCGCGATATTGCGACCGTTATTAGGTACGTTCTACCGGTCGATGCGCCTATCCCCTCCTTCCCCCCCTCCATTCCATTTGTACCGCACGATCGTGTGTGTGTATGTGTGTGTGTGTGCAAACTTGGTCAACTATCCCGATATATGCGTATAATTTTTCCCGTTTTCGATCGAGAAGAAAGTTTTAAAAATAATCAAAAATAAGGCCAATGATGATTCGTCTAAAGAATATTTGCGTGGATAATACGACACACTAGCGGAAAGGAAATTTCTCGGTTCGATTCTCGGATAACGATATTCGAGAAAAACTGGTATATGTAGTCTCCATAATTCGGTCTCTTTTTATACGTTTGTACTACTGGATTTTTCTCATCTCGTATCAAATCGTATGGAGAAATAAATTACGCGTTTATCTCTTAACCAAACCCATATACGTTATTCGTCCGCGTTATTCCCGCTCTTTCAACCACGCGAAGAATTTCAGATTTTCAGATTTAGCAAGAAACGCGGGGAAAGAATTCGCTCTCGATAGCCGAATCGATCGAAAAGTCCATCTCGTTGTCTCGCACGTTCCAGTTTTCTGTCTCGTCCTTTTCTCCCTCTCTCTCTCTCTCTCTTTCTTTCTCTCTCTCATGAGAATTCACGGTAGTGGATTGTCACGGTAAAATGCAACGGACAATGGCGTAATTAGTAGCGGCAAAGTTCCGTTGCTCCAACTAATGGGTTCGGTAACACGATCCGATTGAGTTACTAGCACTGTTCGAATCTGACTCATCACCCTCGTTTCCCTCGAAACACGTTGTTCCCTCGAACACGTAAACATTCTCCATCGCCGTTACGGAATTATGCTCGAATACCGTTCAATTTCGATCAAATCGGGCCATAACAGGCTAACGTCGTTTTACTTTCTTCTTATCATTACCGTCGATCGCTTCGTCGAAGGGAGGGAGAGAGAGAGAGAGAGAGGTAAAGAGAAATTTGAAGAGAATATCGATGCATCTCTGACTGTACGTTTAATTGCTTCCATACGCTTTAAACGGGTTTCCACTCGGTGAAAAACTTAGTGCACTGCAAAGGATTAGCAAATGTCGAGCCCTCCGGTACAAATCCTCCCACTTTCTTTTCTTTTTTTCGCACTGCACGCCAAGTTAAGTTCCCTCGTTAGAACGCGCTAAAGACCTCGAGCGATAATTACCCTCGACGAATGGCGGTGGGCAAAAATTATATGCTGAGCACGCAAGTAATCTCGATATTTATTTATTTCGGTGAACAGATCGAATAAGCGATCAGAGCCGATTTAAAATATACACGGACGGTTTACGATCGGTTTGGGAGCGAAGATAAGCGTGCGTGGTGAAGCATGGATGGACGAAGGAGTGGGAGAGAGAAGGAAAAGTACGGTGGCTTCGAGAAGACAGGGGAACGGTTTCTAATAAAACATGGGTCGAGCCAGTTCCACTACCAACGACATTCCCGGCAGGACACTATCGGCTTTATTTACTTTTATCGTGTCTCTCTCTCTCTCCGCGCACACTATTCTTTTCCATTTACTCCGCCGTGTACACTTATTTTCTCATTTTTTGTTCCTCGACTCCTCTCTCCCCTCCCTTCCCCCATTAACCGTTCGAGACCGTTCGAGTCTTTTATGACCGAGACCGATGTTTATAAGGAGAGGAAGAAGAGCGATGCGAGTGGAAAGTCAGAGGAGATGAAACACAAGGCGTTCGCAAAGCTTCGTAAGGGGAATGGTAGGAATGATCGCTGTTCGCGAGCGAACGAACCACCGTCGCCGTGGTTCGAGCATGGAACTGCAATTACAAAGCTTATACATACGTGTTACACGCGCGCACGATCGAATATCCACGGTCGCTTTTAAAAGCGTTTTAAAATTATTATTTATAGAAAATTAGCGTTGATCTGGGAGGGAAAATTACCGGGAGGGAAAGGTATTGGAAGAACGGTATCACGCCAGAGTTAATTTATATTCATAGTCGTGTTAAAATATTCATCGAACGCTCGAAAACCGATATCTTTTCAACTAATTTCTCGAATCCTCGTTTCGCGATTCTTGTTTCTCTTCACGGGTTATTCCTGTTAAACTTCTGGTATCCTCGCCTCGTTTACCGTCCGAGTCAAAAATTATTCGAAGAAAGGTAGCGAAAGGTTAGAAGGATCCGAGGTCGACGCGAACTTGACGTTTAATAACTGTCGGCCGGCTGGATGGAAAAATCGTTGTACGCTGGTAGATTGGCACGATTTGGCGGGGCGCGGAAACTATCGGGGCGGAGGTCGATTTTCCATAATCGTTAGGGCGGACGACGAGTCGGCGATAACGAGTCCCATAAATCGACGAGCGAGATCGCCGAAATCGACTTGTTTCCAGTTTGCAACCGATATTTCACGGCGGGGTATAATTCCATTGTTGTACGCGCGCTTTCGCGCCCAGTGACGAACGGCCACGTGACGTTCGATCACTATGCATGAGCCTCTCTCCCTCCCTCCCCCTCATCCATGTCGCGTCCATGCTCACGGACAAATAGGAACAAGAGTGAATTATTTTAATCGAGCGGCCGGACGATCCAATTATATCCTCTCTCCATTATTTCCTCCCGAAGTTACTCGATCGATCTCGCGCCTCGATCTCGTGCTTTTTCTTTCTCTAGTCCGGAATAAGATGAAGAGAAAAAAAAAGAACACGCGGTGATCGCGTTTTCATATCGCGAGATAAAACATTGGAGGGATAAATTATTAGCGGAATCGTGTTTAATTCGCCGCGCACGAGTGAATTTTAATGAAGGGAGGGGAGGGAAGGGGTTGTAGATGTTTCCATGATTTCGATTCATTGGCCGGTGTAACGAGCTGCAACCGAGCAGATTCGCCACCCTTCTCCACTACTAAATTAATTAGTAGTTGTAATTTACTTCCGGTGGTGGGTAATAACCGGATCGCGGAGCTAGTTTTCTGGCTCGCCGGCCGAGCGGTAAACGACAATTTACCGAAAAGCAAATTCACCGTTGGTTATTACCTGGAAACCGGCAACGTAACGTAACGTAACGTAGCGTGTTTCCGCATCTTTGACCCAAGACGAGTTTCAATCATCCCGTAATCATCCCTTTCTTTCCACCGCCCAATTTCTGGCCACCTCGTCGGCGGAGAGACAAATTAATAGCCGAAACGAACGAGTTCTAATCACCGACCGTCGCGTTCGAGAGTTATTAACGATTATTTTCTTTTTTTTCTCTCTCTCTCTCGAACGAGTTAACGACCACCCTCGGAAGAGAAGATACTATACAGTATATACTATAGTATATCGAGTCCCAATTTCAAACTTGGGGCAAACTTGTCTCATCCTCTCTCCGTATATAACAAATCCGATCCAAAAGCGAATCGGCCAATTTCCATCGACCAAATATCGCGATTATTTAATATTTTCGCTGTTTTTCAAACGGGATTTTCGCTCCCCCTCGTTCGCTTCGTTTAAGTCGCGATTTTCGAATCAATTTGCCGGAACGGGGGAACGGGAACGTTAACGAGTAACGTGCGTTACAAATCACGAGTAATTCGGAATAATGCGTCGTTACGTAACTTTATTGTTCCGGGAGGATAGCGGGAATAATTAGTAGACGATAGAAAGAGAGAGAGAGAGAGAGAGGTCGATAAATTGCTCTTTCGGGGCATCGTTTTATCTCATCGTCGACGAATCGAGAGCGGAAAGATCGGAGAAAGAGAGAGAGAGAGAAATTCGAAAATACAGGGAGAATTCATATCGGCTTCTATTCGACCAAGAATCGACTCGATTAATTTTTCTATCCCCTCCCTCCGATTTCCGCCTCGACTCAACCGAATCCTTCCCTCTCTCTCTCTCTCTCTTCTCCTTCGACCGAATTTTATCTTAATGGCGACGCGATCCCCTCTCCCTTCCCCCATTCTAACGTTCTTCTACTTATTTATCGCTCAAAATAGAGAGGAGGGGAGAGAGGATGGGTGAAGTTTAAACGCGTTTCGGTTAACCAAGTTCCGGTCGGTATCCCCGACCAGAAATTACGGCTATTAATCGTTGGAACTGTTTTCATTAGCCGATTTCTTTTCGACGACGAGGCTATCGACCGGGAAGAAGGGAATTGAGCTTGCACTCGCGACGTTTTTCCGTCGTCGGGCTCGCACGTAAATTAGATATGCGCGCGCGCGCGCTTGTTCAATCAATTCGGTCCACGTACACACGGGGGAACGTTTTCGATATTCGCTTCATCGATTGAAGTCCTGCGTGAATAGCCACGCTGCATTCGCCCGGCTCGTTCGAGCGACAAGATTGCTACCCAAGAAATATTTGCCTGGAGTATTTCTTTTTCTTTTTCTTTCTTTTTTTCTTTTTTTTTTTTTTTTTTCTTATACATCGGTTCGCCAATCGGAGAAGGTTAAGAGGTTGTCTCGTAAGTTGACAGGTTAATTCGCAATTTTTCTCCTTTATAATGCTATCTGTTCAGAGATAATAATAACAGTGGCGACTCACAGAATTGAAATTCATTCAGCGGGAAAAATCAACGGATGTACAATTATCTGATACGATAGATATTCATCGTTTGAAATCAATGATTTCTGAATTCGCGCAAACTCTAATTATTTCATTTAATATAAGAGGGTCTATCGATTTGATCGTTCATAACATTGATAACTGAAAAAAGATAATGATACACAATGGTTTACGAATTTAACGATAACAGCTCCATTAGATAATATATATTTACTCGTATCCATAAGTTCTCGCCATTCTCGCTAATCTCGATGGGAATGAACGTCCCGTGCAATTTCAATTTCTCGATATCAATCGTGCATCACGAATGCATTTTTAATCACCTACCATAACAACGATACGAAAAAAAATATAATTCTTCACGATCCTTTTTCGAACGCGTCGCAAGAATTGCGTGAAAATCATTTTCCACGATCAAAAATAGGGATGATAGACGAGCATATCCGGACGATTATCACGAGAAAATTAAAGTTATGACGAGGAGAAACGAGCAAACGTGGAAAAATAGTGCGAAATGTAAAGCCATCCATCAAGTTCCAGAGATGTAAAATCCTGCCGCAAGAACGGCGAGACGACGAGATTAGTCGCCAACACACCGTTACAACGAGTACATTGTTCGATAAAGGGATTCGACGGGAGGCGTAAAGATGGTGAAATGAAAAAAAAAAAAAAAAAAAAAAAAAGGGAAAAAAAACCCTGGGCGATAATGGAAATTTAAGCGTGGATTCACGTGTCGGGGATAATTACCGCTTTATGGACGTTGGATCGTCGAATGGAGGTCGGATCCATGATGAATCGTGGATCGCCGGGAGGGAGAAGAGCCACGTATACACACGTATACACGCCTATACTCGCGCCCTCTCGTTACACGGGAACGGTTTAGTTAGCGCGACGCTTTGCCGCGCAATTACGTCATCGTGATACGCAGACGACGATAGGTCGAGGAAGCGTTGACAGACGTCTTTCGAGGTGAAAGCGGACGGTGCAAGGCGCCCTTCCCTTCCCCCGCGATCGGATAAGCTGACAACAATGGAGATAATGAAGGGAACCGCGGCACCGAAATTACACCAGGGATGATAATCCAGTTACCTTCGCTCCTCCTCGTCGTCGTCGTGGCCTTGCGAAAATCTCCAATCTCGAAGACAT
>NW_006263608.1:618638-622487 GCF_000469605.1 Apis dorsata | reverse complement strand
ATATATATATATATATATATATATTCGAGCGCGAATTTTCCCACGTTGTTAATACGCCTCCGATCCAATATGCATGAAGATAATCGTTGGATGGTGTTTGCGCTTTCATTAACGATTGCATCTCCCTTTCGCTACGATTTTCATTTTTTTTTTTTCGAGGAAAGAAATTTCCTGTGAAATTGGTTTCTCGCCGGAGGGGAATTTTTCTCGAAAATATCGAAGAGGGAGAGGGGTCTGTGGAAAGACAGGTAAATACAGGTGAACTGCGTTTAAGAATTCGCTAGGGAGACATATTTTTTTTTTTCGTCGAGAATTGGAACGCGTGTTAAATCATTCTTGGATGCTTGGCCGTCGACGGTGCTCGGCGGGATATCTGGTGAGGAGGTTCGAGGAGCGGGAATAAAGGGAACGCCGGAAAGGGTTGTCAGCCAAGCCAGAAAGAAGGAGTATTCCTGGCAGTTACCGGGCGCGGGACTCGCAACTTGAATTATGAACGTGCCGACTTAGTCTCTATTAAAGTCATAAATTTCAAATTCAATAACATGGTGGGCGCCGCCGGATACAACGAGTAGTCTTCAACTATTCGCTCATTTATGCCACGCTGTGCACGCGCTTTTTCAACCCACGCGTCCTCCATCATCTCTCCTCCTCGCCCCGCTACGAGGCGGATAACGTTGTTTCATCAATTCTATCTCCAAATCCGATCTTCCATCGACTCGTAGACGAAGATTATTCTTTTTTTTTTCTTCTTCTTCTTTAACGAATTATCGAATGAAAGAAACGCAAATATCCCTCGTTGATCGAGAATGCAAAGATCGATTTATCAGGCGCAACACTTGATTCTCCGTCGACAAGATCGGAGAAGAAGACGCGCTTGGCGCGCTTCACCCGACCCGTTTTCCAATTTTTATCGGGCGAGATAGTGGTGTGGAGGCAATAAATTCGTACACCGAACTCTCGCCTTATTTCTCAATTCTCGTAAAATAGTCGGCCCACCCGTGGCGCCGCAGGATTATCCTGCTTATCGCACCTCGCGACTGTCCCAAAAAATTCTCCAGAGGTGGATATATTATCCACGATAACCTCGCGGATAAATTTTTACAATTTACAAGAATCTAAAGAAAAAGATCTAAGAATCGATCGATCGATCGTACAGTTGATATCGATTCGACGAGCCGTCAAATTTAAATCGTTACACGACCACAGATCGGCCATTGTTGTGAAGTAGTAACGAGATATTTATTCAAAATGTTTATTTTTCCACGGATAAATCGTTACCGGAACGATGTGGGACGACACGATCGGATATAAGGTAATAACAAGTCGGGTAAGAAAAATAAGCCATTTCAGTTGTTCAGACGAAAAGAACACGATGTATTTATGAGGGAGGGGGAGAGCCGAATCGAGGAAAACATCTTCAACAAATTCCTCCTTCCTTTCCCTCGTCGTATCGTTCGCTCCTCTTTCTTTATTGCCGGCAATTAGAGCGAGAGCCTGTTCGCGGGATAACGCGCGCAGAGATTATCGCAACAAGCAGCCACTCCTGCTCGACCAGACGAGATTACACCACGCTCACTCGAAACTTGGACGGTTAACGCCGCGATAAATTATAGAGCGCGCGGTGATCGAGCATCGATGTACGAGGCACCGTTGCGTCAAGCGTGTGTCTTCCCCCTCCACTACCTCCTTCCCCCTCTCCCGAATTATCCCGCTTCGCTCGTCACTCGACCGACACCGTTCCAAACTCTTTAGCCTCGAGATGAATCTTATAATTCGAATCAAATTGGTCTCGAAACCTCGACGTTCGACTCGAATCGATTAAAACGGATACGTTCAACACCATCGCGGGACACGAAGGGATACAAAGTTCTGGATCAGCGAATAATTTCGACGAATTCGACGAGTCCGCGGTTGAGGTAGCAATTAAGGTGTCGATAATCTACGAGAGAGAAAGAGAGAGAGAGAGGGGGAAAGAGAGAGAGGATTTTTATTTTGGAACGGTGAGCCTACTTTTAGCCCGAGCATGCAGTATCGATTTTCCAGCCGGGTCAGTCGGGACAGTGGCGGGCTGCTCTTATAAATTCGGCGGTTAACAATGTGGCGATGAATCATGGCTCCTATAATCTCCGCCCGATGATTTCTAGAATTTCCCTCGCTTGTCACACTCGTGGAAATATCCTCGCTCGCTAAAATTTACAGCTCGCCGTTTCGAATGAATCCAATCCCTGCGAGATATGTAAGGAACTGTAATCAACGGCGATTCATCGATGTTGTAAACACGGATCAGAGTTGGGCATCGAGTTAAAGGAAAAGTAACCGGTTAAAAATCTCGGGTAAAGTCGCTTCGAGTAATAATTTGCTTTATTCCACGTAGATATAGTTGTAGCTATAGTTTTGATCAGAACTTTGAAATAACTTTTTTCGTGACTATTAAATTTTTATCCATAACTAACTAATAAAAATTCGTGGGCTGGGATCAATTAACCTGTAAAATACAATCTTCTTTTCTGTTAAATCGAAGAAAAAGGGAAAATCCCCTCCTCTCTCAATTTAAAGATCCAAAAAGCGATTCGAAACGGATTATTATTTCACGGTCCCTTTGTTTCCATTCCGTTCCTTTTACAATCGATGACAGATTCAGCGATATCAATTTATCACGTGGAGACACGTGATATTGTCGTACTCGTGCAACGGCAATTAACTTCTAAAAGCAATCTTCTAGTATTCCTAAATCGAGGGAGAAAAACGTGGAGGGGAAACAGCTGCGAGGTTCTCCCCCCTTTCCTCTCTCTCTCTCTCTCTCTCTCTCCCTTCGTCAATTTAGCGAGATCCGAAAGGCGTTTGAAACGGACAGATTGCGCGGTTCTTTGTTTCCGTTACGCTCGCTTTGACGATTGAACGGTGTTTAGCGGGCGCAAAAACTGTCCCGCGAACTTGTCCCTTTTATAAAGGAAGCCGGGCTTTAAAAGCCCGATCGAAATCGCTTTTATCGAAATCGTTTCGAAATGACCACGTTTCTATCTTATCGACGTTATGAGCATGCGCGACTCGAACGAAATCGTGCTTTTTTGCATCGGTCCTTGTATATCCTCGCTTTAGCGGGACAGGAGAGGAGAGGGGAGAGTTTGTTTATCCTACTTTCTTCCTTGCTTTGCTTAAACTCCTCGAAACGACCTTCAGAGGAAGCCTCGCTGACGACGAAAAGGAAAACATTCGAGAAGGAAACGAGATTGAAAAATTCAGGACCTATCTTTTATATATATATATATATATATATTTCAAATTTCTTTTCTTAATGAAATAATCGAATCGAGGTGTCGTTTTCGATAAAATTTCACTAACTTATCGATGAAAGATTCAAAAAGTAGAGTAGAGTAGGGTTATCTCGCGGCGAAAAATTAACGCGAGATAATCGCGAATTGATATATCCCGTCCGATAAATATTTTCTTCATTTCGTATCTCGGTTAATTGAAATTAATTCGAATCACGAACGAGGGAACGAACGAACGAGCCAACGATTCACGTTGGTAACGCAACGTTGCTACGACTAATTAATTGCGCGCCTCCACGTTTACTGCACACTCGCCCGTACTCGAACACGCGCGTACTCAGATTAGATGGAGTATTTCCACCGGTTTTTTTCCCCCTCCACCACCAACTTTCGACCACCGATGTTATCTCCGTCGGATTTTCGGTTGGCTCCGCGCGTCGCCTCTCTCACTCGCTTTTTCTCTCTCTCTCTCTCTCTCTGTCCCACTCACGCCACGTAAACCATCTCTGTAACGCGATTCGTTTTAACGCACGTATGCTATCCGAATTTAACCGCGAGGGAATCGAGTCGCTCGCTT
>NW_006263608.1:605104-618466 GCF_000469605.1 Apis dorsata | reverse complement strand
TTTCTTTTTTTCTTTCCTTCTTTTCTTTTTCTTTTTTTTTTTTTTTTCTTAGTGCTATTTAATCTCTCCTCGCGAAACGAATCTTCATAGAGAAACTGCACCTGTTGGAAGAAAACCGAGGAGGGAGGAAAAGGGAAAGATTCAGACGCTTAACCAACTTGCTCTGAAATTACTTTACCCCGATTTCTCCTTTGGATCGTGTCTAGTCGGCAAGATTTCCTCAACTTCACATTCGCTCGACCGTTAACGCTGCAAACGAAATCTCACCGAAATCTCGAGTTTCGAGTTTCGAGTTTCGAGAAATTTGATAAGCTTTTCGTTTAATTGGCAAATTTTCGGAATATACGGAAGCGTATTTTTTTTCTCTCTCTCTCTTTTCCTTTCGAAGAGAATCGACGTTCGAATTTCGAGAAAAATAAAAACGCGTATCGCCCCTCCCCCCTCCCTACCGACAAGCTACCGGATTACCATAATACCGAAGCTTTTCTTCTTATCCGACGCTTTTAAAGCGACAGCGGGAGAAACTTTAAGAAGACGCGAGGTGACGAGAGCGAGAGAAAAGAGAAGAGCAAGCAGATTCGACGCTTCGCTCCTCGCGTTCGTAATCCATTTCCACCTCGATGTTCGAGCCGAGGCATCGAAAGATCGTCGGCAAAGAGACGGGTGCGCCTGAAACTTTTCCTTTAAAACGGGGGATATCCACCTCTTGACAAATGGCGTATAGACGCGCGCGCGCGCGCGCACGCCTCGGAATATTCACTTCTCGCGCGAATATTTCGCCCGCAATCGTCTGAGCCGGTTCCACCTCTGATTCGCAAAAACTCGGTAACCGATTCCTGGTCGTCGTTGAGGAAAAAAGCTGGGCCGAACATCGAGGAACACGTTAAGGGAAGCCGTGAAGCATAACCGTAGGAGGACATCTTTTTCTTTTTCTTTTTCTTCTGTGCACGATTTTCACGGCAACGATCGAGGAAAGGAAGGAGGGGAGAAGAAGAGTGGCCGAGCGTTGTTGTGAGAGAATCGAGGGCTCGTTAAGCGGCGTTATAAAATATACAGAGGAAAAAAGGGATGACTGCAATTATTGTGAACGATGCTTCTTAATCGGATAAAAATAAAATCGAACGAATATTACACCAATACGCGTATTTTATGTATATTATGTAATTTATGCTCGCATTCAAAAAAATCTCTCTCCTCTCAGAAGAAGAATAATTTTCCTCTAGACGAGGAAAAAATTTGAAAAGTTTCTTCTACGAAATACTTTTCACTCAGTCGGGGATAAAAATCTTGTTCCTCTTGAGAAGAAGAAAAGAGGGGGAAAGAGATGAGAAATCCGAGTCGGATAGGTTAGATGCACGCTAATTCACCTGCTCCGCGCGTGAGGATCCGTTAATTAAAAATGGAAACAGTGACGAGAGGAAAAAGAGAAGAAGAAAGGAGAAGAAGAGTTGGTATCGTCAACCGTGAAATTACTTAACAGCGAGCAAATTATCAGGCCAGAGGTTTCCTTCCTCCTGATCGAATTAAACATCGCGCCACGCGATTAATTACGCCCCTTCCTCCTCCCTCTTTACTCGTCTCTTTCTCCCTCCTCTCCGTCCACCGCTTCGTCCTACCTTTCTCGACACGAGCAGAAACCGACGATCGGTTAGTAGAGGCGAGGCGTTGACATCGAAGTGAACGGATTTTAAAATAATTTTAAAATAATTTTAAAATAAAAGAAGGAATTGTTTGTCGAGGAAAGGGAGGAGATAATCTTCTTCGCGATTATCGAAGCTGCGAAACGCCCATTAGACCGATTTAAACCGATTGGAAGACGAAAGAGATAGGAAACGAATCGGACGGACATCCGGCTGAAACTCTCTACTTAACGCAAAGTGGATTAGACCGTGAAGCGGACCGGGCGCAGGAAAGAAGTTAAGTTTTAGCTAGTCATCTCTATAAACCTCTGCTAAAAAAAAAAAAAATCTCAGCCAATCTCCGTTTCGAGACGACGTTTTTCCTTTTCCTGCCGATCAATCATCATTATCGAGTTTATTCGTCGGTCGATTCGTATCCGCTCTCGAAATTTTCTGATCGATCGAATTCTGTCCTTCTTATTCCTCTCCTCAGATTAAGCGGGAAATTTAACCGAGTCACGATCGCGGCTTGGCAAAAACGTGTCTCAAGAGAAAGAAGATGGAGTCATTGATAATAGCGTCGTGGCAGCTTTATCCCCTCCCCGCCGTGCGCGATTCCGGTCACGAATGTCTCCAGGTTTACTTTGCAATAAGTCCGCCCCTAACCCTTCCCCTACATTATCATAAATATTTGCCCCCGTCTTATCTTTGGCCCCGTCCACCCGCCTTCCCTCGTTAACGGATCATCGCGCGGCGAATATTCTCCGTCTCTACGGAGAGACGAATGGGAAATTAATTTAACCGCGTTTCCCTCCTCCCAGAATTTTTATCTCGTCTCTTCGATAAGGAAGAACGAAGAAAACGATGACTTCTTTTTCAAGGTGACAAATCCTTTCGAAATCCTTTTTTTCTCTGAAAAAAAAAAAAAAATCTTCTGAAATATATATATTTACACGCGTTGAAGAAAGAATACTATATACTTTCGTCCTTTAACGAAATTAATTATTCCACTTTCCCTTCTCTTCGATCGTTAATGAGCTTCGCGCGAACACTTTAAGCAGGCATAACGAGCAGTCTTCCGGCTCGCTCGGTTTTCATTCCTGTACGGGCGCAGCAGCGACCCGTTTGCAACCGCGCATGCGCGCACGTACACGCACGTACGCTCCTCGTGCGCCGCGAGGTAAGCCAACCTCGCCACCTCGCCGAGTATGTGCGGCCAAGATATTTTTCCAGCCGGCTCGTTCACTTCGCCACCTTTCTTCTTCTTTCTATCCGTCCCTCCTTTGTCTACCTCTACCATTTCATCGCCAGGGCTGACGTGGATTTCTGAGAAAATCTGCGTTAAAATTAAAATTTTTAGTTTTACGAAAGACACGATCGAACACTCAATGGATTCTTTAATATATATTTGATATTTATGGATTGATTCTGATTATATTTTATATTGGATGAATAAGCAAACATTTGCCTCATATCTGTAATTTAGTAAACACTTTTTTTGTACGTCTGTCGCTTTGGAATAATATCCATTTATCGTTCGTCGAATTCGAAATGCTTTCTAAGTTAATTGCCTGCTATAATTTTTTCGCTGCATCTGCAGATTTTTCGCGGTTACTTAAGCATGATACGAGAGCGAAAAATTAATTTGGAAGTTGTCACGTTTTGAATTTTTCTTTTTCAATTGAATAGATTCGATTTCAATTTGTAATACAAATTCTCCAATTCGTGGGATTAAAACCAATCCAGGGAATAAAACTAACATATTTTTAATTGTAAATACATTTTCAACGTTACGATCCATATTTAAAAAACTGTAATTTTGCTTCAAGTTGTATTACATACGTTTTATTTTTCTATATATTTTTCTTTTTCTATTAATAATTAATCAAATACCCTGATTATCTCGAAATTTTACGCCCATGTTTTTTGAAAGCATTTAAATTTTAATCGAATTACAATATATTCGTTTCTTCTAGATACTCCGTTCACAAAAATATACTAATAATAATATATTTATTTCTCACTTGCCACTCTTGAATATTTTACGCCTCGCCTCGTCTCGATCGACACGATCAGTGAGATTTTATCAGGGGGGGGAAAGGTCATTTTATTTCAGGGGCGAGCACGAGGTCATCCCTTTATTCGTATCGAGTGACGTGTCGGGCGTGTTACGACGTGCGGATTCGCGCGCGGCGTAATGGCCACGTCAGAAGTGAACAGCTCCCTTTTGTCCTTCCCCCTCCAAATAAAGCTGGCCGTCGAAATACCAAGCTCGACGCAAAAATCGTTACCTCGAGAATATTTCGAGAATAATTTCGTTCTAATTTCTAGAAAATTAGGAAAGTCTCTCCTCCTTCGATACTCTTATTCCCTCGAAGAAAGAAATAATAAATCTAAGAAAATAATAAATAAATCTCTCTCTCTCTCTCTCTCTCTCTCTCTCTAAGTTTATTTTCTTCTTTCCTTCTTTCCCTCCTCCAACAATTTTCCACGCGAAAGTTCGATCGAATCCGTCCAAGTTTCGGGGAAAAAAACATATAATCATTTTTGACCATCGTTATCATATCGTTAAACGACGATACCGATCATAATTCTTTTTTCCCCGGATTTTCGTTGGCCGGGACTCGAATTAAACCCGATTGATTGAATTTTTCCCGAAATTCGTCCTTGGAGGCACGAATCCGGCCAGCTTTATTTATTTATCGCGGTGCTGTGCAAATTCGAAAAACGAGTCGATGAATTTTTCTCTCTCTCTCTCTTTCTCTCTCTCTCCGTTTAGAATCAATTCAAAAACCGAACGAGTTCGACGAACGAATCGAGGGGGGTCTGAATTTTTCAGACGCGTGACCGCCCCCCGTTTAATAATGGACGCCTTGGCTCGATCCGTCCCCGTGAATAAAGGAATTATTCCCCCTCCCCCTTTTATTATATATCGAATATATCATCGAATTCGATGAAACGTTTAATCAAACCGATCCGGTTACTCGTAACGTAATTCGTAGTTGCGTAGGGGGGGGGAGCGTAGGGAGGAGGAAGAGTGGAGCAAATTGCGCCATTGTCGAGGGGGGGAGGACCGAAGATTCATTTGCAAGGAAATAATGTACACCCTCGAGCGTACAATGGGCCCAATCGAGAAGGCGTCCATCCCGCTATCGATGGAATGGCGACAAACGCTCATCGGGAGGGAAATATAATATGGAGGAGGCGCGATCGTCAGAGTTTCATAAACGCGCCGATTCGACCGATGTTCGTTACATCCGCTTATCTTTCTCTGCCAGAAAGAGCTAGCTATCATTGATCCCTTTCTCGTTTTTTACAAAATTTCAACTGTTATAGAATCGTTCAAAGTTCACTGCAATTTTATTTGCAATATATTTCTTTTCCCTTCTCTTTAATATTTCGAACTGTTTTGCAAACGCGCGATTACGTGTAATTAAATATATATTCATTTAGAATTCGTATATTTTATTTATCGTTTTCACTGTCCGGTCAACATTTCAAATTGTCTAGGAAATTGGTGAAGGTGAAGGAAGAGAAAAAATCAGAATCTCTTCTCTGAGAATAAAAGACGAAAAACGCGTTTAATTCATCGTTTAAGAAAAAATTTATTTAATCGAAAGATTTTTTGGAACGATTTCGGGGAAAATTTCGCGACTCGAAGGATCGTTGATTAATCGTTGCTAGTAAAACTGAGCAACGGATCTCGAAAATCCGGAAGAAATCGGACGAGATAAACTCAGCTTTCCGCTTCGCCCTCGAAATCGAGGAACGATCGGCAAACTCATCCCCACCGCGGTTCAATCGCTCTCCTCTCCCTCGTCAAAGTGGATTCGAAACTCGAGCCACAGTTCCGTACATCTCTCTCTATATATACATATATATATTTTCTATCCCTCCCTATCCAACGCATTCCACAGCTCGATTTCGACGTCAACTTTAATTCACGTCCTCTAATCATCCCTCTCTGATTTTCCTCTATTTCCCCTCCCTTCGTGATGAACACGCGTTGAAACGTTAGAATTCGTTAAGTAATTTGATTTCTCATGAATGGGACGATCTCGCGAGGTGAGCAGAAGGCGAAACGACATTAAGGGTAAATAAAATGTTCGCCGCACCGCGGTCGAGTAGTTTCTTGAGCGACCTCCCCCCCTCACTGGTTTCTGTTTCCGTGAAAGGACGCGAAAGAGGACTCGAAGGAAGAAGGGAAAGGCGAGGTAAACGTACGAAACGGAACGAGTAAATAAGGAGAAGCTTCAAACACAAAGCCTTATAATTTATGGCGGTCCTTTAATATCAAGATGTTTCTCCGTGCGCGCTAGAATTTCCATCGGGTGAACTAGGCTGAGTGGAGGGGAGAGAGAGGAGCAGTGTTTGTCAACGGTTGGTGCGACGTTGCGCGATATACCGAAAGGTAGAATCGAAGGGAAGGGAGGGGAGAAGGAGGAATGGAGGGGAGAGAAAGAGAAGGAAAGAGAAATTAGGAATGAATAAAAATAGAGAAATAAAATGATAGAGAAAGATAGAGAAATAGATAGATAATAGATAGATAGAGAGTGAGTGAGTGAGTGAGTGAGTAAGAGAGAGAGAGAACAAACTTGGCGGCTATTCGTTCCGTGAATTTTGAAAACACAACTTTTTTCTTCTTCTCAGTTTCGATCGATAATATAGGAATCGTAGTTTTTTTCCCGTTTCACTTTTGGTTTTGCTGACTAGGCTGTGACGAAAGGTAGGAGTAATAAGAGACAATCGAGTATGTGCATGTTCGTGAATTGGCTTGGTAATTTTCCCGATCGATGTAATCGTCCTAGATTAGAATTCTTTCGAAGAAAATCTTTTTTTTTTTTCTTCCTTGAGATTGTTTCGAAATTATTTTGTTGTCGCTCGTTTTTTCCTGGTATTGGTTCGAAGACTTCGCGATAGAAGGATGAAACAGATGGATGGGTAAATAAGATAATTAGAAGCTCGTGACAACGTAACGAAAGGGGCAGAGAATAAGTGCAACTCGTTCGATCATCCTGGAGGACAGTAAGGAAATGGGATCCCTCGAATCGGTAGCTTTGGTCTTCAATGGGTTATTTGCTTATATAATTTCTAAATTTATATTTATAATTTTATATAAACTTAGCTCTCTTATTTTCGAGATATATAAATTTTTAAATAAATTTTAATCAACCCTGATACAAAATATAATTATTAATTATATAATTATATTATATTAAATACAATTATATAATTTAAGATGTTATTATTCAGGAGAAGATACTTGGAAGGATTGCAAGTTTGTTATATCCGACCAAGTCGATACATGAATACAGGAATGAATATTGGCTTCAATTTTCTCAACAGTACTCGTGTACATTCTATCTTTCTTAACCTCGACCACAAAGAGGAAAAAATAACAGGGTACTTTCCTCCTTTTATTTGGCTTTGCATTTTTGCCGTTTGGAGACGAATTGGCGTGGTCGAGGTGATGGATCTCGAACCTTCGAGCGCCAATAGATTTTTTTTTTCCATCCATGAGAGTAGATAATGAATGTGCATTGATAGTATATAAATATATAAGAAGAAGATACGATTCGCAAATATTCTTCTCTGTTTTTACGCAACTTCACAAAATATATTACAACACACTATTTCCACTATTATTCCCTCCAACGTACGTAGAATCGTGTTTTTGTTCTCGTAGAAAAAAAATTTGGATCGAATTTCGATCGAGATGACGCCTGGTGTCGAAAGTGAAACTTCTTTTATCGAGCATAGAGTCCGTGTTTCCCCCCCTTTTTTCCAACCGTCATGCGACACCAGTGTAGTAGAATAAAGACACGACCTATATATAATGTAGATTACTCATCGAATAAACGCGATGAAAAATCGCGATGAAGACGTTTCAATGATAATAATTATCGTATCATGTTTGAAATCCAGTTTTAATTGGTTAATTTCATTTGGAAGTTTATTAAAGAAGAGCGTCGCTTTCGAGTAACAATTTTTGTTTGCTTGCGTTAGACGTTTAATATTCGCCGTTTCTTCTTTCTTCCATTCTTTCCCGCTTTAAATCTCCACGTTTTAAATCTCACGTCGCTCTTTCCTTCGTGATTGGATTGATCGGCCGGTTGTGTAACGAGATTTATCCACCATTACTCGATTCGAATCGATCCACGAATTTTCGTATTTCGTCCGGTTGAGATACAAAAGCGATAGGAATTAATGTCCGATGCGGTCGATGCGCTCGAAAAGAATTAAAGGTCGGTCGAAAATTGGGGATAAGAGGGGGAATGGGAGGGATATACGCGCGCCATATTCGTTTCGAGAAAAAAAAAAAAAAAAAGAAAAAAGAAAAAAAGAAAAAAAAAAAAAAGAAAAAAGAAAAAAAGAAAAAAAAAACCGGGCGAATCTCGTTTCAACGATAGCCGAGTTGAAATTCGAGAAAAACGAGCTTTGGTTTTCTACTCGACCGTATCGTTCCACGATTTTTCCAGGAAAATGCCACGAAATTGGCCAAGTTAAGTACGTTTGACGTAGCTTCAATCCCGCCAGTCTCTCATTGTATCGAAAATGAGAGATCAAAACCTTTGCAATTGGAATAATATATACCGACTGACCCGTTTCTCTTCCTCGATAGTTGGCCGCCAATTTCCTCTCTAGAGATACACATCCCCCCTCCTTTCTCTCGTCGAGCCCTGAAAGACCTTCGTTTCGGCTTTGAAGGTTTTGCGCTCTAACTTCATCGTCCGACCGGAAATAATTCCTATGCTAATCCCTCTGTGTTCAGTGAGTAGACCCGCTGTCTGTCTCGAAGGGAGGTCGCGTTCCTAACTCCTGGATTACTCGAAACGGAATACCTTTGCCCTCCCCAATAAAGGCTAATTCTCGAGATTGGTCAATCATTGGCCGTATCCACGCGCGATTCCTCTTCGCGACGCGAGAGACGCGACAGAAACCTCGCAGATCGGTTGGAGAGTGGCGTCAACAATATTAGAAACTCGTTTCTCCCTTATCCTCGTTTTGAAAAAGAATATAGGTTTTTTCGCGAGCAAGTTATCGCGATTCAAAGTCGGGCTGCCCTTACGATAAGTCGGACGACCCGATTTACTTAAAATTAAAGGGTGCAAGTAGCAATTTCCGTCTCGAGGCGCCATTTTTCCGCGCAGCCGTTTCAACTTCCGCTCCAGACGTTCCCTCCTCCTCCTCCTCCTCCTGGGGGAGGAAAGAAGGAAAAAGAAGGTGGAGGAGAAACGAGAAACGGAAACAAAAGTATGGGGTCGTTGGACGTTAAGAAAAATCTCTTCTCGTCGGCCTCGTTTACACAGGGACGATAGGCAGCGTCGATCGATATCGTTTACAAGCGCCATAACGGTTCGTCGTCCCGTTTCGTCTCTTTTCGCGTGAGAACGAGAAAAGAGGGGCGACAACTATGTCCGAGTAAAAGAAAATAAGGAGGAAGGAGAATGGAAAGAAATAGGTGGTCGCGACGAATTCATTTTTAAGACGACGCCTGTAAGGCAAATTCGCAGACTTGTCGCGTCCATCTGCTATAAATTTAAATTATGCCCGGTGGTCACGAGACCTCTCCTCCTCCGCCCCCCCTGCTCGCGATAATCGGCTGAGAGAACTGCTGCTCGGGCAGTAAGCGCGAATAATCGAATCTATAAAGTCAGCAGAGTGGCCTGCTTTATGCTCCCACCACCTCTATTATCCCCTACTCGTTTCCCTATTTTATATCGATCGATCCTCTTCTTCTAATTCTTCCACCGACCACCCAACGGTTAACTTTGTATACGAGTTAGTTCTACGATATAATGTTTAATAGAGGAGACAATCGATATTTTCAGATCGCATTTTTTGGTTTCTGTCATGTATATCATGTATATCAGTCATGTAAATTAATAAAAACGATCCGTATCTAAATCTCGATGCATTAGACATAGAAGAGATAGAATTCACAGTATTCTAAGTATCGATATGATATAAAATTAAATTGTAATAATAACTTAAATTATAATAATAAATGAAGATAATTTCTACGATTTTGATAATTTTATAACGAATTTCTAAATATACGATTCTTCGAAATCAATTAGACATGGATCTTTGTAAATTTTATATTTTCGAAGCTTGTTTACTTACTGCGTAAAGTACTTCTCCTCGGTAAAAAAAACGCTATTGAAAATTTGAAAATGAAATTTTTGTCCCCTGTTGCTCGCTTAAGCGCGCAATTAAGCAAGCTCAAAGAGACGAGAGTTAAGAGGTTGTAACGAGACAGAAACTGTGTGCTACTCGGCCGTGTAATCAGGGAAACGATCGAATTATAGCTACTTGTGTAAAGCTGATTGCTCGCCCGCAGAGAAATTATCCCTGCGACACACCACGACTCTTCGATAGGCTAACTACGTGGACCTTTAATTGTCGCTTCCAATTAAACGCTTCCTTTCTCAATGGATCCAACGAGCGGAATGATAGCTCGACATCCGTATGAACAAAAATAGGAAATCGACGAAGGGGAAAATAGTAAAATACGCTTAAGATCTTAAATTTCGTTTCCAACTCTTCGATTAAACTCTCTTTCAACTAATTTCCCTCTCCCTCCGTTTTCTCTTTTCTCGATACGAATCACCGATGTAACGATAACCGCGAAAGAACGAGTAGAAAGAACGAGTACTTTTTTTTGAACGACGAAGCAGACAGGCTTTTTATTTTAATTTCGATCGATTATTTCGTTCGTTATATTGGCTCGTATAGCACATCATGAACAGTCGAATTGGACAAATTCAATCTCGTAGCAATTTCCCGAATTGTTATTTGTCGGTTCGCTTCGATACCTTTATTTCGATTGGTCTTCCGGAACGTAACGCGTTCTTTAATATCAAAATTGTTGGAACGAAATTGCAAAAACCAGTTTTAACATTGTTAATACACATACTTCGCGTAACTTTTTTCTTACTTGAACAGTATTCTTACCTTCTCGATAATAAAATATGCCGAAAATGCTTCCTCTCGGTTTTACATCTTTGTCATCACGCGCACTAAAAAAAAACTGCACAGAATCAAACGATTTTTCTTGCAAATAAACCACGAAATGCCAACTGTCGATGTATAACACTGTCTAGAGTGAAGTTGGCTAAATAAGAAGTTCGACTAGCGACGCTCGTGAGAAAAAACGAAATTACTTACCGAGCAATCGAATATATATATATATATATATATAATATATATATGTGTGTGTGTGTCAATAATTTTGACTACAGGAAAGAAAAATAAGATATGTGTGGCGTATTCGAGGTCGCGTGTAAAATTCTTCTTGCGTTTTCAACAGCTCGTCACGAATTTCGCGGTTTATCGAGGCTTGTTGGAAACGTTGGAAAATTAATGGCGGATCAAGCAACTGGCTCGAAAGACGAAAAAAGGAGAGGGGAGAGAGGTTGCATTGGACCAGACCCACGATTGGTTCGACGCTCGTATATATTCCGACCTCGAGGCAGAAGAAAACAGAAATAGCCCGCGAGTGAGAGAGAAAGCCACGTTGTTGCTCACGTTCACGCTGGATCCTTTTACTTAGCGAAATTGAGGCAGCTCGTGTTCTGCGCGTGCCAGTTCGTAAAAGCGGGATTCTCTCGATCGGGAACGAGGATCCCTCCTTTGAACCCTTCTCAAAATATTCACTTTCTTCTCCTTCCCCTTACCACCACGAATTCAATTCGAGTCAAAGAAAAGGCGTAATCGCGCGGACACAGGCGACGATAGAAATGAAAGTTTAAAATACAAACTTTGAATACAAACTTTCCTCTTTTCAAATAACAATTATTTTAAATTCGAATAATTCATATGAAAGGTAAATTAATATATTTACAATCGAATCGTCAATATTTGCCTCGATTAAATTAATACGCAACGGTCAAATATTTGTACTACCACCGTTCTAATCATCATTTCGATACATCCAAAATCCTGTTTAACTTTCCATTCCCCCTCTCCTTTCTTTTTTCTCAATCCAATAATTTCCTCTTCCCTGTATACGTATAAAACTAATAACTTAATTAATCGACTGGAGGGAGTCAAATTCAATTCAGAAAAAGATTTCAGATGGTGGAAGAGAATAAAGAGAGATGTTTGAGCAGAAGCAGCAGAAGCTCGGGAACGGAGGAAGAGTATGTAATTAGGAAGCACGTAAGCGCTTCGAGGACGCGATCCAACGGTCAACGATACTTGCCCTTTCGACGCTTGGCCCGGAAAGGATATGTGCACGAGTAATCCTAGATTTCCCGGAGGATTCCTTATTTTCATAGCGCTGCCACTTTCCGCCACCCGAATTCAATCCCATCCCTTCGTCCAAATCGTCAAAATCTGTCGAGAGATAAATTTGATGGGCTTTTCGCTTCGGTGGAAAAGAGAGAAAGCTTGGAGAGAGTGAGGGAAATCCTCGATTGAGCTCGTGGCTCGAGGCGAGATTAACAAAGATCGTACCTCGAACGTACTAAATCACATTATTCCAATTATTCCACTCGTGGATTGTCGTTATCTGTATCATCGTTCGCTCGAATTATTTGTTGGCACACGGGAAGATTAAAAGGGACGATGAAGGTCGAAGATTTAAATCTTCGGTCCCTCCTCCCGAGACAGGCGAAGAAAAAAGGAAAAAGATGTCGGGGAGAGGAAAGTTCAAGGGTTTGGAGAACACAGCGGAGAAACGTTCCGCCACATAGTGCGATCTTGTGTTAGGTTACCGCATTCATAAATTAGTTAGAAGCTGGGACTAGTCGTCCAACATGATTCAATTAGCCAGGTTCTCGTTCGAGATGCCACCTCCCTGACGCGGAGTTTAACTATGATATTCTATCGACGAATTATGAGGATCGATATTCCATTAAACGCGTTTCCCGTTTCTATCCTCGCCCCGCAAATTATCGTTTTATCAGAACTCTGGATATCATTATAATTATCATTTGTTATTTATTACTTTTTATCGTCTCGTTTATTCAAGCGCGAAATTCGCAAAAATTCGCCACGAACGAGCGGTTATTATATATAACTTAATAATATATTTTCTCTGGAAGAAATTAGTTTGCAAATTGAACGTTGCTCGAATAGCAACGTTTCGTTTCGCCTATTAACATTGTCAAAACTATCGATAACTCGTTACGTACGCGGGCAAAGTTTACGCGCTGGATGGAATTTTCGAACGAGAAATTATTTTTTGAATCGTTTATACACGATTTATATAAAAATTTTACATAAAATCTCGATCGATTTTAAAACAAAGGAGAGACGAAAATTTGAAAAACGCGTTCCATTATTTTCGATCCATAGATTTTTTTTACAATTGCTAATACAAATACATACAAATCGAGAATTTCACTTACGATTTACACCAATGAGCGAATACCATTATATATATATATATATATATATATATATGTATATATATATATATATATAAAGTATATAAATAAATAATGATATATAATAATAATATATACAAATAAACGTAGAAAATAAATTACGCGGAATTTTTCCAATTCGAACGGAAACCTTTCCTTCTCAGTATCGAGATAACGAGACGACGGAAATTTTCTCTTAAAGAATCGCTTTTGATTATCTTTAAATTGTACAAATGTGTCGCGACGTGATCCGTGTGTTTTCGTGCGATTTTACAATTATCGGTGGATTGTCGGATCGCGTATATAATCGAGCTGAGAGTAGAAACGAAACGTGACAAGTAGACACCGGATAGAAGAATCTAGAGAGG
>NW_006263608.1:603815-604938 GCF_000469605.1 Apis dorsata | reverse complement strand
GGAGGATAAAGGAGAGGGGAGAGCGTGGCACTCGCGGCCGCGGAGAAATATGAAATCTCGCGATGTCGCTGCCAACGAGGATCACGTTCGCAGTGATGCCACTTTTCCTGCCTCCCTCCACTCGAGCTTGTTCTTCCACGAGCAACAATGTGTGATTCGCGAGAAATTTTAAGAAGCCATTTCGATCGCCAAGAAGTCACTTAAGAGTTATGCGATTTGTAAAGAAATAATCAACGAATTTGGAGGTTTGATCATCGGATTCAGAATGTGAATAAAATTATAGGACATTTTTAATTGATTATTTTTTAAAAAGTTAGAATTTTGTTTACGTGTTATATGTTTTATTTTTCTGTATTTTTAGTTATTTATGTATATTTTTTTATTCTTTTTTATACTATTACGTTAATTTTTTTATATATTTAGTTATATTTTCCATGTTATACATACATTTTCAATAATAAATTATAATATATAGAAAGTTCGTTTTCGAAAAATTAAATCTCCAAATATAAGCTCAAAATCGGAAAAAAATAATTTAACTCCTATCATCATCGAACGCCACTGTGTGCAACAAGTCGAGACAAATGATTTATGTTAAATTTCCAATTCCATAATCTCCAATTTATAAGAGCGCAGTATCTTACCTCTAATTTTTCATTGTTATTTGTAACAACACTCATTATACGCATATGCACAAAATTATTTCGAGTTGCTACTTCTCTCGACCGAAAAAAGGTTAAATAGATTTTTATTTCTTTTCATCGTTATCTTTTCATCCAAAACATGGATGTCGTCGAGTGTAAAGGGTTAAATATTATAGATTCTTTAGCTCATTTATTTCTCATTTCAAGAAGCGTATAAAATCATTTTTTTCATTGCTGTTTCGATCGAAAATCCTGCAACAGTAGTAATAACCAGTCATCGTCGTCATTGCGAATGAAATCTCGAAATTTGGAAATAATTTCCTGCCTGCGTCGTTCCTCGCCAAAAGAAGAAAGGACAATCGTCGAAGAAGGATTAAATCTGAAGCGGGCATGGTTTGAAATAACGACGAGGCGAAGGTGTGCTATTTCACGAGCGTAGGGGAAGGAGAAAGAAAGAGAAGAAAAAAAGAATATCGACG
>NW_006263608.1:602614-603626 GCF_000469605.1 Apis dorsata | reverse complement strand
GTCGTATCTCGTTCTCTCTCTCCTCCCCTCCCTTCCCCCTCCCCTTCCCTGTGTAACGGTCGCGAGTCGTCTTCCGTTCTTTCTGGAATTTGCATTGCATCAATCTGGAAAAATGGATTTCACATAGGATTTACACGTTTGCCTAGGTTAAAACTGTGCAATCAGAGGAATGAGTCTCGCAGTTGATCCCTCCTTTCCCCCCCTCCGATCAAATTTATCCCGCGCGAATTTATTCCCTTTACGCGCTTCCATTCTTGAAAAAAATTTGATTCGCACGTGAGGCGGAGCGAAATAATTGAAAAATTGATTGCCGGATACGAGCTTGATGTAAAAATGTAAATATATATATATATTTGAAGATCAAAGATTTAACGATTATAATTATTAATGAATTTCTGTTCACGGTCAGATATTTCTCGATTCTTAATTGCACTTTACTATTCTTTCAAGCTTGAACGCCTTCGTAAACACGTTCTTTTTTCTCCAAAAAGAAAAGCACCTTTCTCCTGGAACCAAAAAACTTCGCGTGTGACGATTATTAAAACTTTTAGATAGAGAGAAAGAGGAAAGAAAGGAAAATTTTTCAAGAATGAAATCGTTGTTTGAAATTATGGGGGATAAAATTGCAAAAACTGTTTCTTCTTATCCCATAAGAGAAGATAAATAATTGAGATCGATTTTGAGAATTTCGATTTTTTCGATCGACGCTGCAACCTTATTACTTTTTTTTTAATTCAACTATCGTATCGAATACAAAGCTCGAGAATCCACGGTCATATTTATTATTATTTATTTATTTATTTGCATAGTATTTGCATAATGTTTTACGTAATAATCTCATAAATATACAAATAGCCAACGATGTTTTCAATATAGATAGCAATAAATCATTTGCATTGATAAAACTTCGTTTCAAATTCGCGAAATGACGACGATTGAAAATTTCCGCGAAACATATATCGTATAATAATAAATACGATAAAACTGTTGTACTCGATGCGATACGAAATAC
>NW_006263608.1:602025-602566 GCF_000469605.1 Apis dorsata | reverse complement strand
AAAAAAAAAAAAAAAAAGAAAACAGGAAAAATAAACTATTCCTGTTTTTGAGGAAGGGGGAGGGGAGGATAACATTAACGTTAAACGTAACAATCCGTTTCAACGATGAAATATTCCCAACGTTTTCCCAAAGTTTTTCCATCTGTTCAAAAGTTATTTCAATACAACACGTTGCTTATATATACACACACGTATATATTTATTACACGAATTCCAGAGAGGGAAGATTCTCCTCCCATTTCCATACCATTATCATTTCTATTTCTATATCGTTTCCATCTTTCAACTCTCGTTCTTCCCCCCTCCAAAAAAAGAAGATTCTATCGTTCACAGATCGCGTAATTGTAAAGACCGAGTTCGAGTAACTTTCCAAACTTTCAATTTCGGATCGGAATGAAAGTAACGAATCGGCGCACGAATTAAATAATGCCGGTTGGATAGTTGAAAACGCTAAGATGTAAGTTCGAGTTAACGAAAAGGAAGAAAGGGATATAAAGGAAAATCGTATTAAAACTTTATTTTTTATTATTATTCGAGGAAA
>NW_006263608.1:597472-601908 GCF_000469605.1 Apis dorsata | reverse complement strand
GAGAGAGAGAGAGAGAGAGAGAGAGAGAGAGAGAGAGAGAGAGAGAAGAAAAAAATTTCGCGCACATTTCTTGGAAGAAATATTTATCGCCCGAGATACATTTATTACATTTCCATTTATTTTTCTTGCTGCAAACAGTTTATAATGCTAAGTAAGCTACTTACCACGCGATAGGCGTCGTGTAGTAAATACCGGTGTATCGCGAACACGCAGCCCGCAATACGAATCTTTATTTCGGTTTCAATACCGACGATAAACCGAGAAAGAATTGGGATAGAACTGATAAAAATAAAGACAAAAAAACGAAGCTACATACCGTCAATTAACGATAAATATTTTCGATCGATAAAAAATCGATATTTTTTTTTTTTTCGAGAAGAAAAAAGAACGGAAGAATATCGAAGTTTTGTTCTATACCTATACCTCTTCTTTCTTCCCCTTTTGTCTTTTTTTTCTCTCTCTCGATATAACGCGACGATCGAGATCAATCCTCGAAGCACATTAATTAAGAAGATTTGCTCGAGAAACGAAAAAAAAAAAAAAAGAAGAAGAAAAAGAAAAGAAAGGAAAGTGGCGAGTAATTGGCGCGCGATTGAAAATAGAATATGCTGGAAAATAGACGACGAGAAGGGAGTGAAAGTTGGAAAGAATCTTGGTTACTGCCAACCGTCCCCGTTCCTTTCTAATGACATTCCGATTCAACTTCCGCGCGGGTATTCCACGGTAACGCGAAACGGGGATTATTCGCTTTATCTAAAATCCGCAGAATCTTTACGACTTTTACGTGGACGCGCCTTAATAGAAGAGGAAGGTTTTCCCCTGTTATACGTATATAAGAATTTAACCTTAGGGGGGAAATTTACCAGGATGCAATGTAGGATGAAAATTAAGCGTCCAACGGTAAGGACAGCAATAGTAGCATCGTTGGATGGAAATATAAAAAGGAAAGCTTCAGGTCAAGAAAAGTAATAAATATTGGAAATAAATTATTCGAAGGGATTTTTCGGTCGAAGGAGAATGGCGAGAATCTTTCACTCTCGTTGAGCGGTACATCGAGTGGTAAATATGGAAGATACGTATATATATATTTTCACCCAATTACTCGCGTTATTCAAGAAAACAATTTCTCTAACCGAAAGCACAATGACACCGAACCCACCGATAAAACATTTTCCAAAGCATTATTACAATTTCAGGCTTTGTTTGGCGTTCCCATTGCTGTCCCATTTACATCATGGTGTTCCACCAATCCTCGCCTCCACTCCTTACAAGGACCGCCACGAATTTAATTACGTTTCCCGAGTCCGTCCCACTCCTCCGACCAATTAGGCCGAAACTTAATAACCCAAAGTAAATCCTCCACGATTTAAATCTGCCTGCTCGATATCGCGCTCTTTCGACCGTGTCCGAAATCGGCTCGAGGAGAATATTAAAAAATTTCGAACATCGAGAGAAGAAAGATGTATTTTAGGCTTACAGGATTACTCGAACCCACGATCCTCGAGAATAGAGATATATTACAAATCATTCGATGTCACTCGGTGTACAGCACGCGACTAATAAATTACGCTCGCAATCGGCCGCTACTGTGCAGCGTATCAGATTGCACGTGGCGACACCATCTGAGACATAAAGGCCGAGGAAGGAAACTAAGCGGCATAGCTCACGCGGTAACCGATCTCTATCGATGCCTCTGTTACACAGAGTAGCCACTGGCGCGCTGTGCGTGCGCATGCGTGCGACACTTTCGCGACAGAAATTACCTAATTCGTCACAGTGAATTTCCTCGTCTCTCTCTTCGACTTCCCAACTTCCAAGTCTGATTACAGACTGGCACAATGAACATCCCTGTCCGTAACAACGCAAACTCTCCCAACGACGAATTCCTCTTCCTCCTGTAATCCGTTATACACACGGTATACACAACGTAGGAGCAAGAGTTAGAGGCAAACATTTTCCTTGTTGATCTCCTATTAGAAATATTCAGGGTCATGATGCTCGCGGGATCCTCTCTTCCCGTAAATGAATTTCCACTCGGCTCGGTATAGGCGGGCTTTGAGAAGGAAGAGGAGGAGGAGGAGGAGGGAGAGAGGAGTCGTCGCTTTCGAGCAACGATGTTTTCGAGTCTAACGAGGTGTAACAGAGCCGACAGGATGCGGAAGTAGGATGAGTCAACGAGCCGTATAAGAGAGGGGCTGCTCTCTTGCCGAGAAAATGCTTGCCGGCAAAAAGTGGGGAAGTGAGAATTCCTCTGGAATTTCCTCGCTTCTTCTTCGAATAGAATCACGATCGGGTGTAAAAAAAAAATAAAATAGGGGAAAATTATCGAGTTGGGAGGAGAGAGAGAGAGAGACAGTTTATCGATCGATCCTCGAGAAAGAGAGAGAAAGAGAGAGCGTAAAGGAAATCAGTCAGCGTATTTTCGAACGAGCAATTTTCTCATGGGTCAAGGGTACACATGTTGGGAAGGAAAAACTGGAAGAAAAATATTGTATATATAGAAGGTATAAAAAAGCAGTAATAACGTCGGGACGAGACGAATAAGCAAGGTGGGATTATCGATGAAAGCGGGGATACGAAAAGGCTGACAAATGCTTGGATATTCCATTCGACTTGGAAAATATCACCGATCGAACGAAGGGTATTAGGTACTTTTGCTACGAGACTACGACCTCGTAAAAATGGCGGCTTTCGATCGTTAAAAAACGACCTTATCCTTTATCCCTTTGCGCTCATTTTCGACTCGGTTCGAACATTTCGTGGAGCCAAACGTGGACCGATATGCCTTAACGCGTTTCGCATGAACAGAGAGAGAGAGAGAGAGAAAGAGAAACGAGTAAATTTAGGAGGAGTGGTAGTCGCTGACGATGCGCGGCGCTCGGTGAAC
Organism: Apis dorsata; assembly: GCF_000469605.1. Lineage (NCBI taxonomy): Eukaryota > Metazoa > Arthropoda > Insecta > Hymenoptera > Apidae > Apis > Apis dorsata. The sequence continues at coordinate 599,021 of NW_006263608.1, read as the reverse complement.
CGTGGACGAGCGAAATTAGTGACGAATCGAATTGTCCGTCGTTCAAAATGGCGCAGCCCTTATCCGTTTTATAGGCCGAGTTCGGACGGGACGCGATTCACGGCAACCAGAGGCAATATGTACCCGACGCACCATCCATTATGCGGGCCCATTATTCAAATCTGCGACCACCAGACTACAAATATCATTACCCCCCATCCTCTCTTTTCCGTTTACCCTTTTCCACCGATTCTCACACGAGTGTTTCCGTCAGGTCCACGATTCCACGACGATTCTTCCACGAGACGAAGAAAAATTCGTACGTATCCATGATAATATTCCATGATATAAGTGTCATTTCGTTCTATCGTTACTCTTCCCATCCTCTTTATCCGTTTCTACCGATTCTCACGCGAGAATATCCACGATTCGATGACGATTCTTCGACGAAGAAAAATTCGAACATATCTATTCCTATGAATATTCCATGATATAAGTGTTGTTGCTTCGCTCCTCTCAATATCATTACTCCTCCCGTCTTCTTTTCCACCGATTCTCACGCGAGAGTTCCTCCACGATTCGACGAGAAAAAAAATTCGAACGTATCCATAATAATATTCCATGATATAAGTGTTATTTCGCTCTATCATTATTTTTCCCGTCCTCTTTATTTTTTTCCATCGATTCTCACGCGAGAATATCCACGATTCGATGACGATTCTTCGACGAAGAAAAATTCGAACATATCTATTCCCATGAATATTCCATGATATAACTGTTGTTTCGCTCTTCTCAAATTTTCTCGACGCGAGCAATTTCCGATCGCAATCGCTAGAGGGCGGCCGCATCTATATTAAGCGCGCGCGGTCGACGCGGTAACCGAACCGACCCAAAACGCCGGCCACGGAGCTTTCTAATTGGAGCTCGTAGTATTACGAAATTTGCCCGCTGAACACGAAACACGCCACTTTCCCAACAAAAGTGAAGCGGCTCGTTCGATACAGGCTCGTGTAAGAACATCAACATTTCCTTTTCCTCTTTCCTCTCTCCTTCGTCCTCGAGGACAAAGGTAAGCTCGTTCAAAGTCGGTTGCACAGGCTATCGAATATCATAACAGGAGAAGATACTATAGGAAATTTCGAGTTAGGTGCGTCGCTGCGTCAGCTGTCGAACATCTAATCCGACCAGGGTATACATCGAGGTTAACGTCTCGTCATCCGACCTTGTCTCTGATATTTCCGATATTCCAAGGCTCGAGACACCGTGAGTCAATGCTCCGCGTTTCTTTCGTTGATTTCTTTTTTTTTTCTCTTTCTTTCTTTCTTTTCTTCTTCTTTTTAAGAAGCAACGATCAATTTATAGGCGAGTATCTTGCGTTGGTAATGGCACGAATCGAAGCGTGGTACATAGAAGGCGTATAAATGAATTCTTGTCGTTTCCTTGGAAACGAAACGGGAGACCGTCGATGGAAACGCGTAATGGGAACGCGGTGCACAATTTTGCATGTACGATACGTCCGACTTAATCGGGCGAAACAATGCGCGGTTCTACGCACAGAGTGGTACATTAC
>NW_006263608.1:593494-597448 GCF_000469605.1 Apis dorsata | reverse complement strand
AGAGAGAGAGAGAGAGAGAGAGAGAGAGAGAGAGAGAATCTTGGCGAGCTACGCTCGCAACGAATGCAAACGCGTTCCCTAAATGCATCGTTCCGTCTTCATCTCCCTTCTGACCTTCGTCAAGACGACGAGGAACGAAATCGGTCAGAGATTCCTTACCTTCTCCTGCACGGCTCGCTCAAACATTCATCATCGAACAATGGAAACATGGTTGGCGGATAAAGAGGCGGAAATTGAGGAGAGAAGGGACGTGTTGTTCCTCTTAATCGTTAGCTCCATGATAAAACGAAACTTGAAAATAAAAGGAGAAAACGTTCTCTCTGGAATGATACGCGTATTTTCTTCTTGAAAATAAGCTCGTTCGAAGGAATGAGACAAGTTTCGTCGATTTCGAAGGGATGTGTAATTCCGTTATCGCGTCGCTATGTGTATCTTCGTAAAGAACGAGATATCGAGGTCAAAAATTCTATGCGAACAATCGTTTTCTAATTTTGGAATATCTGGAGGATAACATGGAATCATCGAATATTATATTTTTCTTCAAATATTTCTAAATATTTTTATTATCGTGTCGCATAACTGTGTATCTTCGCAAAAAACGAGATAATCGAATTCAAAAATTTCCATACGATTATTTTGAAGTATTAGAGGATAAGTTCGAATATTTTTAAATATTTTTATTAATCGTCTTTATCGCGTTATTATGTGTATTTTCGCAAAGAAGATTTCAAAAATTCCATATGGACAATCGTTTTGCAATTTTAAAATACTTGGAGGATGACTTCGAGTATTCATTTCTCTTCAAATATCTTTAAACATTTTTTATTAATATCGAGGGAGAATATTTAGAAGAAAAGAACTTTTTCTCCTCCATTCAGATACGTAAATAATTAATTCGAAGTAGGAGTGAAACCGTTTAAAGGAATTTGAATGCAAAGAAAATCGAAAGAAGCGGGAGAGGAAATCCGGCAACCGTCTCGATCTTATCCTATTCGTTCAATTAAGACTGTTATCCGCCTCGTTCATTAGGATGGAATAAAAGTTGAATGACTTCGTTCCTCGAGATAAACCAAGAGAGATATTATACCGTTTAATAATACCCTATTCGTAATCCATTAGAACAAGTTTAAGGGAAGTAGAAGCGGATAAACACAGGAGGGAATAAAAACGAGATCCTCTTAACAAGGATCTATCCTGGCCACGGACAAAGCGACGAGTACGAAGGAGCACGTGATTCACTTCGATACACACGCGGTAACATGGCGTGGCGAGCCACTACGATCGAGTAGAAATTTTCTACTTTCAAGCGGCAGCATGATTCAGGTAGCTTTTACAAACATTCTCAAGATGATTGCTATGCCCTTATAACCAACCTTCCTTTCCCCTGTGTGCCGTCGTACACGCTCACGTTACACTTGTGTACAATTTCCTTCCATTTTGCCCGTTACTTCTTCCCCGACCCCGCTTGTTACAGCGCTCGTAAAGCGAGTGGTTCCCTACTTGGGGAGGGGGAAAGAAAGAGAGAGGAGAAGTAAATGACGCGAACGGGATACCCAACCGGCGCGATATTCGCATCGAATAACGCGGTCAAATCGAACGTACGTTACGTGTTGACACACTCGAGCGTCGAACGAAAAACGGAAAATGTAAACTCGTCGCCCTCCTCCGTTTATTAATACCAACAACAATGGAGCCTCGATACGGCCTCGTATTTAACGCTAGTTCAAAGTAAATATCGCGACAATGTTACCTAGACTCGGCCTGGCTCGAACAGATAGGGAATAGAAGCGGAAAATCGATGTGTTCACAGACCATGTAACGTCTGCCCGTTTAAAATATATATACTCACCTGTGCCTCACCTCCTATGGGATAATGGTAAATATCGAAGCCTCGTCTCGAACCATGATACCTGTTCAACGTTATTTCCAACGCGCGTGCTTTATATTATATTTGGTGGACGAGGGTAATTCCTGTCGACGGGGTAATAAAAGGAGAGGAAGAGAGAGAGAGTTTCGAAATTTGTTTCGAAATTTTGTCGGCCAATAAACGGTGACATTTGAAAAAATTATTAACTTATTTATGTCGGAAAACTATTAATTTAAGAGATATTTTAATTGTATATTTTTGTATTAAATTTTTAATATTAATTTTGTAAAACTTATAAATATGAAAGACAAGAAACACAAAATTCTTTTCCATGCCTTCCTTGTCTTTCATACGATATATTTTACAAAATTAAATATAAAATATTTCTGAAACTAATAGTTTTTCAACAAGTTTAATCCTTTCTTTTTTTTTTCTTTTTATAGAGAATGTTGAAATGTACGAATATCTATATTTAATGTGTTGTTGCAAAATATAGTTCACTCTCTAATATTATAAATAATTTAAATTAAAAAATTATTATATTATAACAATTTGATATAGAAATACATATATAATTTTAAAATAATTTAGTTAAATTATAATCTACATAAAAAATTTTTTAATTTCTTAATAATCTAATACTATCTTGCCGGATACCAAAATTAACGGATATATACGCCGGCTTATACTTCTCGTCACGGAGAAAACCCGTACAAATTTAATGCAATATCAATCGAAGAAACGAAGATCCAAATTTCCCGGTTTACGGGTAGTCGCCGAAGGTCTGAAACCGATGTACTCCTCGATACACAACGAGAGTAGCTCGTTCGATTCGAAGTGTAGCACGGGATCGGACTCGCGGTTCACCGCAACGCTTCCTACCAGAGGTTCGCGGTTCCCTCAGGAATTTCGGCCTCCTACGCCCCCATTCCGCAGGGAACCTCGAGACGTCTTCGAGTGGCTTAGGAGAGAGGCCTGGTCGAAAAGCCGCTCGCGTATTAATCGCGTATATATATATCGATCCGGTTTCGTGAAACCGAATGATTAAAAAAATATTCATGCGAAGATAAGAGGCGAGGCGAAATATTTGGTGATGGATAAAGCATTGGTTTTAATTTGAGAGGCGAGTAAAGAAAGAAAGAAAAATTAACGAATTAATTCCCCGTGAGATGGGATTTGGTGAAAAAAAAAAAAAAAAAAAAAAAAAAAAAAAAGAAAGAAAATGTCTATTTTATAGAAATTTCGAGAGGGATTAATCCCCTTTGTCATTTAAATCGGGAGCGATGCGTGTCGCGTGGTTAATCGTTATTGAAACGGTTATCGATTTATCGCGCGGGTGCGATTGCACGGAAGGTGGCGACGTTGCAAAGAGGGTAATTGCCAGAGAACGGCGCAACTGAGGCCGCGCCCGCAATAATTGAAATTCGTTGTGGCAAGCGTTAAAGCGACGTTGTTTATACGGCGATAAACGATGTGTCGAATTACGAATATTCGAAAGCGTGGGCTTGATATCGAAATATATCGAAGGAACTTAATCTTTCTTGCCACGAATTTTTAATTTTGCGATACGATCAATATATAATTTTACCTTTCCTTATCTTAATCTTTCATCAGAAAGATTGCTTTTTACCTTCAACACTTCCTGAGAAGTCACGCGAAGAAAAGAATAATTTTTAATTGTTCATCCGCGTCTTACAGATATCGATAAAACAAATTCCCTATTTTCTCGCTTTTTCAAAATATATAACATAATTACAATTTATTATTTAATCTTATACTTTTTTTTCATACTCGATACTCGTTTTTTACCGTAATAAATAAAAATCCAAAGTTTGGTGATTAGAATGGATAGAAGAAGCATAGCGTTCCGAACTCTGTCTGTCTCTCTCTCTTAAGAAGAAGAAGAAAAAAGTTGGGTATCGCGTTACTCGTCGCGTAATATCGAAAGAAGTTGGCCGCTCGGGTCAATTTGACAACTCTCGACCGGCAACTTGGTGAAACAGGATGGACGCGTCGACGTGCAGCACAATACAGGTGCCTGTGAATCGATAAAAAACGAAGCGATACCCTTTCTCCTGCCCCCTCCC
>NW_006263608.1:593201-593431 GCF_000469605.1 Apis dorsata | reverse complement strand
CCTCCGTTAAAGCGATGGCCCCGTTAATGAAAAATTCCCGTTTTTTTTTCTCTCTCTTCGGGAAGAAACTCCGGGCAAGAATGATTAACTTCTTAAAATGTCGTTGGAAGGGGGACGTCGCGTCCCGGAAACGGCTCTTCTTATCTCCACGTCCGTGCAGCAAGGTGTACGATTTATGACTAAGTTGACTTCTTCCACTTTCATATCTTCCTCCTTCTGTTCCTCGAAAC
>NW_006263608.1:590854-593018 GCF_000469605.1 Apis dorsata | reverse complement strand
GCTACCGCCGCCGCCGCTCAGTTCTTGCGTTCCACCCATCTTTTTTATTACTATTCTCTGTCTGTCTCTCTCTCTCTCTTTTTCTCTCTTTAATAACCCTACATCTCGATTTATATCTCGACCCGATTCGCGAGTAAAGCGAAACGTAACATAATTCGATTCTGTCGAGAGAAAAATGAAGTCGAAACGATTTTGTAATCTCGTAATGTATTTGCGATTCGCGTGGGAACGCTATGGCACGTTAGTTTTAGAAGCGGTTACCGATTGAGCGTTGGCGGTTGAACGGTACAGTCGCCGCGGGAAAGAGCCAGCGCAAGTTTCGTTTAAACAACACGGTGGTGGGGGAAGGCGACAGCGCGTTCAATCGATCGACCCATTAAACGATAAATCGTGCGTTTCGCCGGCCGCTAATACAACAAGGGCAGACGGTGGCCGGCCGAATTCGTGTTTCAATGCTCGCGATTGAAATTTTATTCGGTCGAATGTTTGCCGCATTCGATTCATTCCCACTCCTTCCTTTCGAATATCCGTGGAAACACCGATTTTCCGCGAAACTAAATTCGACTCGAGAATTCCCTCTTCTCCTCCTCTTCCTCTTCCTTCCCGCGTTGCATCATGTAACGCGAGGCTGAGAATTAAATGAAAATTTTCAGTTCACCAGACTCCTTTACTTACCATTACATCTCTTCTTCTTCACCATCGGTATTCTCTCTTCAACCGCGTATATAAAATAGGATCGAATAACGCGCATACCCTTAGGCACGAATTCGCCGCAAGTTTAATGCAGTTTTACCAATTCCCGCGAGCGTATGAAAATGGAACAAGAAGGAGATGAGGCGGGGAAGGAAATCTGTTTCTTGTAATAGCGTATAATACACCTTACCGACCGATTTGTTGTTGTTGTTGTTGCTGTTGTCCGCTCGTGACCAAGTTTTCGCGAGATTATTAAAAGGTGGAAAATTTTGCGGGACGAGGATTTTATTTTTCTTTTTTTCTTTTTTTTTTTTTTTTACGAGAATATCGTTGCTCTTTTCACATATCCGTATTTTCTATCTCTCAATTATAATATATATCTCGAGATATTATTATTATTACGAGCTTTTCGAGAAAATATCCAATTGTATTTTTACCGCATCGTTTTTCAATCATTCTTAAACGTTTCGAATTTACTCTCGTTTCGCAACGAAACGAAATGAAATATCGTCCGATCAAATATTTTATCCATTCGTATTATTAAAACACGATGTTAAAATAATCATTGATAATTTTATCGAATTTTATTGAATTCTATTTTAGGAAGGGAGCTAGATTATATAGGACGATCGAACGGAACGGATTTTTTCGGCATTACGAAACGTATGGGAGGGCGTTCGAAAACGCGGGCGGAGAGGAAAGTGATCTTTCCCCCACTTTTCCACGCGCGTTCCGCATTGTCCCGCGCATTGCAAATATTTTCGAATCGAAATTCTTCGAGCGTCGATCCCTTTAACCCGATCCACGCGTTAAATTCCCGAAAACTGTTTATCGCAACTATTATCGAAAAATGGACGATTCCATTCCGCGTTCAACAGGGGCGAAGAAATTATAGAAAATGTTGGGGAAAGTTTTCGCTTCCTCGTTCTCCCGGTGATTAATTAAGTAACAGGTAACGCCAACGGGCAAATGGAACTAACACAATTTCAAAGCTTGGAAAGATTCCCTCGATTCTCTCGGTTTCTCCATTCCTACTGTACGCCGAATTCCACTCTCGGTCGATTAAAACTACCCTTCCACCACATTTTCTCCCCTTAACCGACTATTTAAACGTGTCCATCCAGCACTTCCTCTTCTTCTTCTTCCTCCTTTTTTCTCCTTTTGCATCGAAAGGAGACGATATTATTCGGAAAATTATTTACAATTTCGCTTTCGAGAGAGATTTATTTTTTTCTCGATCTCGATCGAATAAATCAAATTTCATTATCGTTTCTTTTTTTTTTTCTTAGCGATTATTTACTATTTTTGATATCATTTGCTTATATTTGAACGTCTCTCCGTCCTTATACAACTTTCTACCGCGAATTTGAAATTCGCGTGCCGCCGTTAACTTTCGACTTTAAATTTCAATAACGTTCACAGTTCGAGTATCGCGTGTACACGTTTTGTAAGTATCGCTCTCACGGTACGC
>NW_006263608.1:586395-590778 GCF_000469605.1 Apis dorsata | reverse complement strand
CATTCATTATCCCGATCGATCGGTGTTAAAAATTCACGATCGGAGGGGGAGGGGGGGGAGGAAGGAAAGTTGAGGAAGTGAAAGAAAAATAAAGGAACAGAGGAGGAAAGGTTTGTTTACATCGATAATTAATTCTAAGAATTATTAAGAACTTTCCCATTCGGATATCTCGTATTTATGAAAGTCTCCTCTTCCTCGTCCTTAATGTAATTGAACGAGAAAAAGTGCTTTAATAAAAGTTGGCCGACGTTTCGAAAAAAAAAAAACGTTTCTTTTTTATTATTACGGTATNTATATATATATATATATAATTTTTTCGTGCGAATAAACGAATCTACGTATTCAAATACGAGTCGATATTAAAAAATGCTTAATGCGTTCTAAGAGAGATAGAAAAAAGTTTTAAAAGAGAGAGAGAGAAGAAATTTCTCGATGAACGAGAAACATAGATGAAATTGAATCGAAAAAAAGAGGAACGAGTATTCAACCGGCTCGATGAATTAATGAATCCGGTGGACTAGATGGCGCGGTAGGATTTATCGCGAAAGTCACAGAGAATCGTTTTGCAACCGAGTATTCGAGAGTGACGAACGATGCTCTCGAATCGGTCGGAGATGAACGTCGAAACAACGTAATTGGAAACTCGAGTGGGAGTCTCGGCTTTGCAAAGGATTAGAAATCGTCGAGAGCAAACGTCCTTTCCTTTTTTTCTTCTTCTTCCCTCGAGAAGAGATTTCTATTTCGAAACGTGTTAAAGAAGAAGAAGAAGAAGAAGAAGAAGAAGGAAAAAAGGCAATCTCGTTTCAAAGATTTTCGACCGTTCCGTGTTGGCGCGCGTTGTCGCATTATTTTGCAACGAGCCATCGAGAACGAGAATAACATTCATTAGCAATTTAACGGCACGCGCATCGATTAAAATCGATAACTAATTCATGAACGAAATTTCCCCGATCCCCGATACATATCGCTTATTTATGACCACCATTTTCGATTTCAATGAAAATAATACGTAAATACGAAAAATGTTATCGCGCGTTATACGACACATATCTACGTAATTAGTTCAATCCGCGTATCAATCCCATCGATCGATTACTCTTCGAACATCGATCGTTCCCCGCTATCCATTCTTATCCAAATTACGCGTTCTTTTGAAGGGGAAAAAAAAAAAAAAAAAAAAAAAAGGAGGGTGGAAATTCCATAATTTCGATCGCAACGATCGGCCAAGGCAATTGTGTCCACCGCTTTTGTTTCCAACAACGGGGATGATATATGGAAATGTACACGGATTTCGATAAAAAAAAGATATACCGAAGAAGCTTTGGGAAAATATGAAAATATTTCGCAAAGACATCCATACATTTTCTTCTCCTTCTTTTTTCCCCCCTCCCTCCTCCTTCATCTCACAAACGATACTTTATCATCCTCCGTGTTTCGCTTCGTTATCTCGCTGCGACTTGTCCGATCCGAGGAAGGATTAAAACTGGAAGAAAACGAACATCCGCGGGGAAAGATGTTTCTTAAGAGGCTTAAACGATTACCAGCGTTCCGTTCCCCATTGTGTCCGTGCACGCTTTTCCTTCTTTCTCTCTCTCTTTTTTTCTTTCTTTCTTTCTTTCTCCTCACACTTTTGTTCCCCGGGCAAAGAAGACCGGTTGTTCCACCACGGTGGTCGACTAACGTAATCGAACGTAAATAAATATAACAGCGAAGGAGGAGAGGGGGGGGATGGATAGAATCGCCTCGCTCGATCGCCTCGCGCGCAACGAGTACAATGAAATTTGGGGAGGGGAGGGAATCGCGGCTTTATGATAATATCGTCGACGATTCCATATCCGTTCAAATCCATCTGTCGCCAACCTCGAGATTATTATCGGCGTGCTCTCCACGATAATTGATCGCAATAATCCTCCCCGGGAAGAAATATCCCTTCCCCCTCCACCTCTTTCTTCCAGTCATTCCTTCCCCGATTCCCTCTCCTTCTCCTCTCTTTCTCCCCCCCCCCACCCTCGACACGCTCGGGCCAATAAAAGTTGAATAAACGGGGGGCACAATCCACCCGTACAAACTCGTACAAACTTCTGTCTTAAAATTGTGCTCAATCTAATGCTAATGGCCTCCGGCTCCCGGCCGGAATTACCGGGGCTATTATCGGGAGGTATGTATGTATCCGAGGGGGAGGCAGGGGCACGCGGGCAACTCCTATAACCTGAAGAAAAATCATCCGGCCGCACTCGAATCGCGATATTATGATAATCGATCCGCCGATTCGATCCTTCCCCCCTCCCTCCCTCTTCCCCCCTCTCTCTTTCTCTATTTATTTATCTATCTATTCTTTTTTTTCTATCTTTCTCTATCGCTTTATTTCTTTATTTTTATTCTTTTCTAATTTCTATTTCCTTCTTTCTCTCTCTCTCTATTTATCTATTCTTTTTCTCTATCTTTCTCTATCCTTTTTTTTCTTTTTTTTTTTTTTTCTTTTTCTTTCTTTTTCTTTCTTTTTCTTTCTTTTTCTTTCTTTTTCTTTCTTTTTCTTTCTTTTTCTTTCTTTTTCTTTCTTTTTCTTTCTTTTTCTTTCTTTTTCTTTCTTTTTCTTTCTTTTTCTTTCTCTATTTTTATTCTTTTCTAATTTCTCTTTCTTTCTCTCTCGCTCTCTCTCTCTCTCTATTTATCTATTCTTTTTCTCTATCTTTCTCTATCGTTTTATTTCTCTATTTTTATTTTTTCCTAATTTCTATTTCTTTCTCTCTCTCTCTCTCTCTATTTATCTATTCTTTTTCTCTATCTTTCTCTATCGTTTTATTTCTCTATTTTTATTCTTTCCTAATTTCTCTTTCCTTCTCTCTCTCTCTCTCTCTCTCTCTCTCTCTCTCTCTCTCTCTCTCTCTCTCTCTCTCTCTCTCTCTCTCTCTCTCTCTCTCTCTCTCTCTCTCTCTCTCTCTCTCTCTCTCTCTCTCTCTCTCTCTCTCTCTCTCTCTCTCTCTCTCTCTCTCTCTCTCTCTCTCTCTCTCTCTCTCTCTCTCTCTCTCTCTCTCTCTCTCTCTCTCTCTCTCTCTCTCTCTCTCTCTCTCTCTCTCTCTCTCTCTCTCTCTCTCTCTCTCTCTCTCTCTCTCTCTCTCTCTCTCTCTCTCTCTCTCTATTTATCTATCTATTCTTTTTCTTTATCTTTTTCTATCGCTTTATTTCTCTATTTTTATTCTTTTCTAATTTCTCTTTCCTTCTCTCTCTCTCTATTTATCTATCTATCTATTTTTCTCTATTTTTCTCTATCGTTTTATTTCTTTATTTTTATTCTTTTCTAATTTCTATTTTCTTCTCTTTCTCTCTCTCTCTATTTATATATCTATCTATTCTTTTTCTCTATCTTTCTTTATCTTTCTTTATTTCTCAATTTTTATTCTTTCCTAATTTTCCTTTTCTTCTCTCTCTCTCTCTCTCTCTCTCGCTTTCGTTTCCAAAGGTGTTCGTGATCCGAGGAGAGAAGAATTCTCGACGAGTATTAATCCTAGGAGGTAACGTGTTTGGAATCGGTCTCCCGTCGGCGATGAAAAGTCGAATAGGAATCGGCGGGCTGTCAACGAGGAGGGGAGGGGATCTCGTGGAAAGGTTGCGAAAAAAAAAGGAAATTCGAAAAGTGGACTCGGTGGCTTTGCTTTCAGCTTGCGGATATTCCAATCGATTTCCCCTCTCCCTTTAAGGAGAAGGGGGAAACGTTTTGGAAACGTGGAGGAAAGGAGAGTAAATTTAAGATGAGGGGGATCTTCGGTATTCAATAATTCGTAATGGATAGAAAAAGAATAAATATGGCGGACTTGATATTTCGCTGAGCGAAATCGTTCTGGGGAAAGGAGGGAGGGGCGCATTTTTCCTCCAATCGCCTTGTTGCATTTGAATGTTCTCTACACGAACTCTGTGTGGAGTTATATAGTCGGTTGCCGCAAGATAAAGCTAAGACGCTCACGCGACTATGAATCTGTCTCGTGGGTGTTTCCTTAATGTGGGACGATGTTATACGCATAATTAGGTAGGTATGGGGTGGGGGAAGGGGGAGGAGTAATGTAGGTTTCATTATCTTGTCTTCTTGATCGGTGTATATATATATAAACGGTATAGCTAGTCGAACGTTAAATTATACTCGTTATCGTTCGAGAATTGCAGAGTGGAAGGATTGGAATGAAGATTTACAGAGAGTAGGATGGTGATGAAGAAATCGATAATTTTGAGAAGTTATTAGAATATTATTTTTTCTTTCTTCTTTGAGTTGAAAAATGTAAGGAACGATTGAATAAAGGTTTCAAAGAATAGGATGGTGAAATCGGTGAGATAATTTGGATTATCTTTAGCATTGTTTTCAAATTATTAGATTTTTCTCTTTCTTCTTTA
>NW_006263608.1:580039-586290 GCF_000469605.1 Apis dorsata | reverse complement strand
TCGGTGAGATAATTTGGATTATCTTTAGCAACATCGTTTTCAAATTATTAGATTTTTCTCTTTCTTCTTTGAGTCGAAAAATATAAAGAACGATTGAATAAAGGTTTCAAAGAGTAGGATAGTGATGAAGAAATCGGTGAGATAATTTGGATTATCTTTAGCAACATCGTTTTCAAATTATTAGATTTTTCTCTTTTCTTCTTTGAGACGAAAAATAAAGAACGATTGATAATTTAATAATTTCGAATTTGGATTATCTTAAAATGAGCTTCAAAATTTTTATCAATAACATGGTTTTCAAATTATTAGATTTTTCTCTTTTCTTCTTTGAGTCGAAAAATATAAAAAACGATTGATAATTTGATAATTTCGAATTTGGTTTATCTTAAAATGAGCTTCAAAATTTTTATCAGTAACATGGTTTTCAAATTATTAGATTTTTCTCTTTTCTTCTTGAGTCGAAAAATATAAAGAACGATTGATAATTTGATAATTTCGAGTTTGGATTATCTTAAAACGAACTTCAAAATTTTTATCAGTTTTTTTATCAGTATTTTTATTATTTATATTTTAACATGATTTTCAAATTATTAGATTTTTCTCTTTTCTTCTTTGAGTCGAAAAATATAAAGAACGATTGATTTTAATTTGATAATTTCGAATTTGGATTATCTTAAAACGAATTTCAAAAATTTTTATCAACATGGTTTTCAAATTATTAGATTTTTCTCTTTTCTTCTTTGAGTTGAAAAATATAAAGAACGATTGATAATTTGATAATTTCGAGTTTGGATCATCTTGAAACGAACTCGAAAAATTGTTATCGGCAACATAACGATTTTCAAATTACTAGATTTTTCTCTTTTTTCTTTGAAAAATGTAAGAAACGATCGATAATTTGATAATTTCGAGTTTATCTTAAAGCGAAAAAAACTTAATATTATCGGCAACGCGGCATTTTGAAATCATTTTTCTCTCTTTCCTTTGAAGTAAAACCAGCAACGCGTTGGTTACGAATTAACTCGTAACTCGTCGCTCATTTCGAGATAGACTGACGCCAAAAAAAAAAATACACGTTTCGAAAAATATTTCCAACCTACGATGATTCCACTTTGACGGTTTCTAGGCTGCTACAGATAGCAGATGCGCGCCGCGTTATAGGTTATTCCTATAAGAGGGGATTCTGGAGGCAATCGCGAGAGGGGCAATGCCGGCAAACATTTCCGCTTTCGCGGAATCTTTTCTCGAATTTGAAACGCTCGAGCGTACGCAATATCTTCGATCCCGCATAAATTTGCCTCGCAATTTTCCGATACACGGAATACGAAGGGATTATCACTTTTGATTCGATTGCAAATATCCCCCCACCCCTCCCTTCTCTTTCGACGAAACGGGTTCGACAAATTTTGCGAATTATATAAATTTTTCTCTGTTTGCCCGAAATCGGTTCAAGTCAATAAACATAATGAAATAAATATAACGTAATCGTCGATCAAAGCTTTCCCCGTTTCTTTCGAAAAAATGTATAATTCGAAAAAATATTACCCCACTTTCCCTCGAATACACTACTTCAACGTTCCACTGGTATTAAAGAGAATCGAAGTGTAAATAGATAAATCGTCGCTAGCGAAATATCGTACAATTAATACGATACAAAAGCGAATCGAATTGGTTAATTATGGCCAACTATTGCTCTTTAATCGTTCGAGCATGCATCCTAATAATAATAATAATAATATTGGATCGATCGAACGAATAACGAATACGCCTATGTGCGATGATAAGTAAGCCGATAATTATCGTTAACAGCTAGAAAATTCTCTTTGAAACGACAAAATAATACGAGAAATACGGGACCTCGACCCTTCCATCTATCTATTCAAGTCGCGAGGAGATCGACTTTTCACGAGTGAGAAGGGATCTGCGCGAAAAATGGAAAAGCGGAAGTTAGTTCTCGAGACTCTTCATTTATTTTGTTAACGACGAAACGTTATTAATCGCAATTATATCCGTACGTATATAATTCCCCTCTCCGCCCGTTAAATATGAAATTTACGCACACGGAGGGGAAGGGGAGGTGTTTACAAAACGATCCGATTGTTCGTCCATAACGATTATCTCGTATTTATCGCGACGCTCGATGATAGAAATTCTCCCCCCTCCCCGCTCGAAACGTAACGCGACGCATCGATGAATCGTCGCGGTTGATATTTCGTTCGAAAACCGACAACGATATTTTTCAACTTTATTCCACCCTTCCCCTCTGCCGGATAACAGATTAACAACGTCACACGCCATGTAATTACGCGACCGCTAATACACACGGAAAGGCGAAAAATGTTTGGCGGCGATAAAAGATTGGCTTGTTTTCGCGACGAATTAAAAGCGTCGCCCCCTCTCTCGGTATCTATTTATACTGCTCGCATCGATCACCGCATATGCGCGCGCGCGCGCGCGCTAATTCGTCGACTCGCGACGCGAATCGGCAAAATTTTATTATCCCTTCGAATGGTGTGCGACTCTCGGGCGCAGCATGGCTCGACGCGATAACTCGAGAACCGCGACTCTCGATCGCCACGATTTCGATTCGACGATATTTATTTGTTATCTGTTTTTTCTTTTTCGAATATCGCGAATGGATTACTAAGCTCGTCATAGGTAACGAAGAGTGGAATATATAATGTAATTACAGGTGGGTTTTTTTATCTCTATTGTGAGGATAGAGAGTGTTATTTTGAAATTTTTGAGTTTTCGTAAAAGGGAGAATAATGTGGCGACGATCCGATGGAGGCGAGTTTGATTTTTCATATTTGGATCGACGAAATTACTTCTATTCTATGAGGAAATTGAGGGGGAAAAATAAGAAGAATGATGAGAATAGGTGAATGTGAAAGCACGTTATGTCAACAGGAGTTAAGAAGGAAAAACGTTTTACCGTGATACTTGTTGTCCCGACAAATCGGGGATCTGCATCTCAACGAGTATACGTAAAAGATAGATACGTAAAATATCGAGATATAAAAGTTTTACATGTAATTAATTCGTGTAAGAAATTCACCGATCGAAAACGTGAACTAACCACAAAACGTGAAAACCACACGAAACTATCGAAACTCGATTTGTAATTCCCGCGCTCGACCCGCGATCGTATCTTTCTTTCTCCCCCTTTCGAGAAGTCGGCGACATCTTGAGGGATTTACGTATTTAGACGTACGATTTTTCTCGAGCCGAGGGAGAAAGAAATGGAGAAAGAAAACTTTGCCTCCTCCATTAATTTCGATCAACGCGATCGATATCGGTTAATTACCCAGCCCCCGGTTAGTAAAGAGCCGTTAGTAGCATCGCGTCGTAGCCTCATTAATCTTGAGTTTGCGGCAAGCGGCGTATACCCCGCGCTTTTTCGACCTTCTTGTCCAGAACGGTGAATGGGAAAGCACGTTTTCCCCATCTCCACCCTCTTCCCCCCCTCCCCCTCCATCCCGAGGACGGAGAGAGAGAGGGAGAGAGAGAGAGGTTGACGAGCTCGCACGAAGATTATCGAGCTTGCACGAAGCGGGGGTGTCGGAAAAGTGGGGTGCGTGGGTGGAGAGAGGGAGAGAGGGGGTGAGTTTGGAGGGCGCAGGTTGGAAGGAGAATGGTATCCGTGCGCGAAAGCTCATTGGCAGCATCCAGTGTCATCGCGGACCTCGGGACGCACGCTTCGTTCGTTCCTCTCGCGAGGGGAGAAAACGCTTTTTTCTTTCCTTTCCCCCGCGCGTCACATCTCCCTTCGATATTCGATTCTACCGGCGGGGTAGAAATACGACGACGCGTATCCCAAGGCCAATGTTTCCCAAACTCGACCACCGACGCATCGATACACCGTTGCATCGACAACTTGACGATCGTGATCGACGAGGCTACGACCATGCATCTCCTTTTCCGGATGAAACTTTGCTATAGTTAGTTTTTCTTTTTTCCCTTCTCCCCTTCCTCTTCATTCTTTCTCTCCTTTCTTTCTTTCTCTCCCTTCCTTTCCTCTTCCTTTCTTTCTTCTTCTTTCTCTCTTTTCGTTCGTTCGAATTCGAACCCGAGCGAGTGGACGAATGGACAAGATGAGATAAAATAAGATAAGATAAGAAAACGCGCGGCGATGTCGCGCGATCGGCATTGTTGACGAGACGTTGTTGATGAAGGAGGTGGGGAAAAAAATTGAGATTCATCGATCGAGGGATCGATGGAAGTAGTGCGCGAGAACGGGAGAGGAACTCGAGAAAAAAAGGTGTTGCGAAACAGAGGTGTCGTCGACGGTAATAGTAATAATAGTTCGAAGGAGTGATTGAGGATAAAACGAGCGAGAGAGAGAGAGAGAGAGAGAGAGAGAGAAAGGGAGGATTTTCCATCCTTTTCGATGATAGGAGGAGATAGCGGCACGTGTTCGCAGCGCACTTTGGCCAGGACTTGAATACACACGCCCTGGGAGAATTTCTCGAAAGGCGATGTTGTGAAAAGTGTGCAAACAAGTCGTGTGCCACGCTTGGAATATACATATACACATATATATATATATATCATATATACGTGCATACGCACGAACGTATATATCGCGGCCGTTCGTGGAAGTCGGAAGTCGAAGGAATTACCATCACTGTGACCCTCTGGTAAGCTTCACGTTTACTTCTCCTTCCCCCTTTTCCCTCCCCTCTCCTTTCGAAACGAATTTTCCGAGGCCGGTGCTGCTCTATAATTTCCCGTCGGCCGAAACGACGGTGTACGGCGACGGTTTAATCGGCTATAAATTTGCCCGCGGTCCCATACCTTGTATTACAAATTCCATTCCCCCGACAATACAATGCGGCTCGAGAACTCGTGTAGCAAAATCGACGTGGTAAACGGCTGATGATCGGCTCGAATGTGTATTATGTAGTTGCGGATAGGTAGGCAAAAAACTCATCGCTTCGGTCGCGCGCATTTTATTGCCATCTCGAGTCGACGTTGCCAATGCTACGAAGTCGCCGATTCGTCGGTGGATGGAGAGAAAGAGAGAGAGAAAAAATTATACGCGAAGCGTCACAATCATCGTGCCACTTGTTCGTCGAATCGCTCGAATATCCCGTACGTTCCTCCATCCATCGTACACCCGTGAAAATAGCGTCGCGTTCTCCGCGGTACAAACACATAGGTACCGAGTTCGCGTCACCGTTTTTTACGCTTCGAACTCGTAAACGCTCGCCTCTCGTCTTTCTTCTCCCTTCCTCTATCCCTCTCCTCCCCTTCCATTCGTCAATCCTTACATCGCCGCCACCGGAATTAAAACTAATTTCTCTCTTGTTCTCGAAGTAGAAGTCAAAGTCCAAGCTTCCTCTTGCAAACTTTGGAAAGCGTCGGGGTATAAAAATATTAATAAAGCAAAGTTTGCCGAATATAATACGCCGTTCGCACTACGTGGCGAGTATCGCGGACTATGCCGGAACGGGAGTGGAAAATTGCGAGAGGGGAAGGGAGAAGGAGGGAAGAAGTTTAACTTTTAAAAGGAAGAGGTAGGAGGGGAATGGCTTTACGGTGGCAAACTTGGGGAATGGAGTGCGCTTGATGAACGAAAGTACAAGTAACTGCCTATTCCAAACTTGCGAAATATGCCGCGTTTCCGGCTCGCCTCGTGGAGACCTTCCCAACGAACTCGAAAGAAAAAGCTTGCGAGCGAATCGAGCGTGAACATGCACTCGAATCGAGCAAATTAAATCCTCTCCGTTATTAATTTACAACAACCGGCAACGTACGTGTCGGATCCTCAGCCCGATAAGGAACAACACTGGCCGTTTCCCCAATTATCTCCGTGGAATCGGTTTCCCAAAACACACGTTTCTAACAAGGTTTCGTACAGGGGGAGAGGGAGAGGGCCGTCGTTCTTTCGTCGATTCTTTCAAACGTTTCTTTCGATTTCCTTTCTCCCGGTTTTCGCGAGGAAATTTTCTCGGGAAATTGAACACACTTTTTATCGGGGAACCAAGCGAATCAGTTCAGAAACGAAAGACTCTCCTCCCCTTTCGCCTCGAAATTTTCCAAACGCGATCCAAGATAAACTCGTTAAACTCTCTAAACCGATACGTTTCTTTTCCCCCGGCTCGAGGAAATTAGGTTTGTCTTAAAAATCGTCGAAAGTGCTGATCTTTCGTCCGACGATTGTTGCTTTTGAAAAACCCCTTTCTCCCCCCTCCCCCCGTCTTTTTCCCTGATATCCGTTTAAACAGCCACGATTGTCGAGGAAAAGA
>NW_006263608.1:579379-579752 GCF_000469605.1 Apis dorsata | reverse complement strand
CTCGTCATCGTTCAATTCGATCGAATAAAAAAGGGGGGGGGGAAAGATCTACGAATCTACCGTTTTTTGAAACCGGAATTTTGAAATCGAATTTCGTTCGGGAGAAACGACACACGCGCACAAAAAAAAAAAAAGAAAAGAAAAAAGGAGAAAGAGAATTGGCGAAGCGTTTCTACCGAGAAACTTTAAACCGGAATCGTAACACGAATCAAGTGGACAATAAAGTCTCTCTATTTCGTCGAACGTGCATTTTCAGCGGGACGGAATCCCCGGGTCACGTATTTGGTGTAGGATAGTTGTAGCTCTGGCAACTGGAGGGAAGTAACTTCGCGTGTCCTGTGTGGAGAGCATCGGAAAGACAACTTCCCGTATC
>NW_006263608.1:578405-578901 GCF_000469605.1 Apis dorsata | reverse complement strand
CCGCTGTTCCGGCTATCTTTGAACGATTTACGATCTATTTGCCTCCTCCCCTCCCCAATATGTTTACGCAGCTTTAAATCTAGATTCGAAATCGCCGTCCCCGTTTCGAAGCTTCGAATATTACCCTCCTCTTCGCGCGAATAAAATCTTCGTTTCTTTGCGAGCGAAGTGAAAAGAAGAGAAGAATTAAACTCTAAGAGAGTTATATTATTGTTATATTCGGACGGAGAAATTCGTCGAGAAATGATAACAAGGAGGGGGGGGGGAGGAGGAGGGATCAGGTTTCGTTTATTGGCAATTAGCTAGGATTGGATGGGTATATCGAGGGTGAAGGGGGTCGAGTATCGCTCCGCGTCGCAGTGGACAATCGAGGACGATCCTCGAAAGGATGTCTTCCATTCCGTATTGACGGAACAAATACGAAAATGGTCAGCGTTGAATCGGATAATGATCGGGAAGGAAGTCGGCTAACAAAGGCGGATCTTCGATCGAGTCT
>NW_006263608.1:563159-578342 GCF_000469605.1 Apis dorsata | reverse complement strand
CGAGGCTGGCCGGCCAGCCAACCTCGAATATAATTCAATTCCTCTCTCTCTCTCTTTCTCTCTCCTCTCCTCTCTCTCTCTCTCTCTCTTAAACCCGCGACAGACTAAATTTTTAATCGATCCTCGTCATCCGAGAGGATCCAAGTGAGATCGCCTCCTTTCGTAATAAAAGTGTGAAGTTTTAACAGGATGGGATCCAGTTATAATAATGTGTGCCGATGATGTGTTTTGTTGATAGACAAAGAGGGGGAAAAAGTTTGGAAGCGGAGCGTCGGAACGGAAGTGGAGGAGGAGTTTGAACGCGGTTAGGATGGTTCGAGGGTGAAATTGAATCAAGAGACGTTCATCAGTATGCTGTGGATATTGATCGCTGTGACGTGCATCGAGCTATCGACCACTGCCAACGCACAGTCGAGAAAAACTACCGCTACGTCTATGCGAGAGGATGCGAACAACAACACCGAGCCGGATCATCCGAGTGAGTATAATGTATACATACCGCGTGATGTAACTGTGACACAGACACCCTTCCAAATCGTTCAAATCCTGTCCTTCGCTGTATTTTTAATGATCGAAAAAAATATTTCGTTTCGAACGCGCCCGATATCGAAATATGGTGGACACAATTTGAGAAGAAAAGTTACCAGTAAAAACTAATTCTATTCGCGAAATATATCTCTCTTGTAAATTAATTATACAACATTTGATAATATTACGTATCTTTCGGTATAAGAATTAATTCGTTCGATGAATATGCATTTCGTTTGCGCGAATTCGAATTCTACAGAATTCATGGAATTCGTTGTAGAATTTTGGCCCCGGTTATGAGCGTGCCGCACTCGCAAATAACAATGTATCAAAGGTAGAATAGCGATCCTTTTATATTAAAATATCGATCTTTAGGGGAGAGGGAAAAAATTCTTTCTTGGCTAAAAAATTGGTAGACGAGCAAAGAGAAAATATATATATATATTTCTCTCTTGTGGGTATAATGATTAAAAATATCGCGAAAGGAACGGCAACGACTTTTTTCTTTCGCGCAGGTCGTAAAAAAAGATCGTTTCACGCGTCGTCGAAGGGCAAGAGAAGGACGAATCGCCAGAAAGAGAGAGAGAGAGAGAGAGATAAAGAGTTCGAGAAGGGGGATTTAACGGATTAATCGTGGCCCGTGGAGCGTGCACACTTTATATAAGTCCTGGATGAAACCGAACTAATTAGATATGTATACGGGTGGAGCGTCGCCGTGGGACGTATAATTAATGCGATGCACCGGTTAAATGAGAAATTAATTACGATATGGAAATCGGAAGGATCCATCTCCCCAAGGGAGAGATTCGCCCTCCCCTTCGGACGACGATTCGTTTCTTCGAAGAGCACATGTGGGCAGAAAGCGTCGAACGAGAATCCTCGAGATCTTTATCTTTTCCCCCTCCCCCTCGAGAAATTTCTCGACCGCTCTCTTTTATTATTTAGTAAAAGAGGTTTCTCCTCGGCGAAACCTGACTCAGACGGAGTTAAATATTAGAGTTAAGAGTTAAACCTTGTTTTTGAACCGAGGCCAACGAAACTATATACGCGTCGAGTCGAACTCGAACTTCTTCCCTTCGTCTCGTTTTCGAGATCGAGATCGATCGTTTTCGAAAATTTGGATTTTCGAATATCCGACCCTGTCCTGGAAGAAAATATCGGCTCGATGAGTTTAACTCCCATTGGATGGAGAAAAAAGAAAGAAAGGGGGGGTAGAATTTTTCCGATAATTAAATTGAATATTCTTGAAGGTTGGTCAAGATAAAGTTCTCGGTTGTCCGTAATCTCGTTGATTAACGAAGATTCAAAGGGGTGTTGGCCGATTTTATAAAGGAAAGTTTAAGCCAATTGAAGGAAGTATCTCCGAATATTAACGAAGAAACGTTTTTTTTTTTTTCCCCTCCTCCATCTTCGAGCCTCTCGTTTAAACCTGAGAAAAAAAAAAAGAAAGAAAAAGTAACGATTCTTTGTGATCGAAGATCGATCTTTCTTGTTCGATTTCTAAAAATTTTATTTCATTCGCCTGTCCCCTAAGATATATCCAAAAGATATTCCCTTCCCCAACGAGTTTACCAAGGTATTTTTCTTCAACTTTGAAAAAGAATCGAGAGAGAGACATTACCAGCAAGAGATCGATGCAAATTTTCAAATCTTCATTCAAATTTTCAAGCTATCTTGGAGATATGAGGGTAAAAACGGTTTCGAGGGTTTCCTTTCCTTTCCTTTCCTTTCTTCCCTCTTCCTCTCTCTTCTTAATTTTTCTAAAACAAAAAAAAATAGGATAGTAACGCGAACCCTTTAAAAAAGTCTTACGTTTTCTCGCTTGAAACGCTTAGAAGGGGGGAGGAAGGGATGAGGAGGTTGTAAAGAAAAAAAAGAATCCTCCGTAAATACACTTTGCCTTTACTCCCCCCGGTATCTTTTTAAAGGGTGGAAGGGCGCCCGTCGAGAGGGGGGGAGGGAAAAAAGAATGAAGCGAAATATCGCGTAAAAATTACCTCCCTAAGGGGATGCCGAAATGGAGAGAGTTTAGATAAAAATTTCCTACGTTTGTCACGGTCCTTCCTAATTAAAGCTTCTGAGATTAATGCCCGGTAATTTTCCACCGCCCCGGGACAATCGATATTTTTTCCCCTCGAACGTTCAACAGAGGAGGAGGAGGGACGAGCCCTTCCGCCTCTGAGAACGGAAGAGATCGTCCTTTGAAAGAAGCTGTTTCATCCTTGAAAGAAACTGCCTTGAGATCGGTGTATGCGTGGTGTATTAATCGTGTGATATGAAAGCGTGAGATAATTGAATACGAATAATATATAATATGAATAATATTCATCTCACGGGGAGGGGGAAAGTACGCCGTCCGTGCGATGGTTGGACCGTGTGGTTGAACGTTAAACACATTTCGATGAAGTTGTTCGCATCGGGTGGAGACCGCATTTCTGGATATAAGCCGCTTTCACGGACCTCTCTTCTTGTTGGTAGAGCGGTAACGGAGCACGATCTAACCCACCTGGTTACTCGAAACAACGATTCAAGCCGCTCTAACGAGCGTGTCTACTCAACTACTAAGCTTGTTAACCGAGCCGTAGCGAAGAACGTACGCAAGAAACGTCGAAGTGAAACGGATGCGTGTGTTTTTAATGCTCCCATATGCTCCATCTGTCACTCTCCCCACCATTTCGAGCCGCTTTCGTTGCTCCTTGTTACCTTACGTCTGACGCGAAAAGAAAGACCGTGGAAACTGCGCGCGCATCGTAGAAGGGATTCGCGGATATCGGGGAGGAAACGAGTAAGAATATCTCGAAAAAGATTTTACAAGCTGGAAACTATATAGGAAGTTGTTTAGAGAAAAAGAAAAATTGAGATGATCTTTATCTAAAAATGAAAAAATA
This sequence comes from Apis dorsata, assembly GCF_000469605.1. NCBI lineage: Eukaryota > Metazoa > Arthropoda > Insecta > Hymenoptera > Apidae > Apis > Apis dorsata. The sequence continues at coordinate 574,926 of NW_006263608.1, read as the reverse complement.
AAAATAGAATAAATAAATTCTCGCGTTATAATCCACTTCGTGGCGTTAAAACTTTTACTCGTAAAGTTTCTTCTTCTTCTTGGTAATTTTAAAGAAAAGCGAGCCGTTATCTCCCTAACGTAAATAATCGAACGAATTAGACAATCTTTTCTAATTCCAACGTTTTCCCAAAGCGGGAGGATTTTAATTTTTCCCCCCGTTTTAATTACCACCGCACAAGCCACGTTAAAAGCAGGCGAGTCGATAAAGGAGGTCCCTCAAGAGCCGATATTTCGATACAGGCATGCTAAGCTCCTCTGCGACACGAACCCCGAAACGAACGTGAAATAATAATTACCTAATTACGTACAACTCACAGGGGTGTATTAAGAGGATTCCACGTTTCTCGCACAGTGGATGCGATCCCCAATGAAATTTATACGCGTTCCTCTCCACGGTGTCGAATCGATGCAATAAGAACTTGCGGATCTCCGTTTCGCACCGACAACTCTCTCTCTCTCTCTCTTTCTCTCTCTTTCTCGAACGAACGAACGAAACGAACGAAACGAACACACGCGCGCAAAAAAAAGAAGAAGAAAAAGAAGAAAAAGATGACGCGTACGTTCGAACGTAATCGTTATATCGCGTCGTAAAACGACACCGTCTCCTCTTATAAGTAAAAACCAAGCACTTAAGCGTTGGAATGGATAGAACACCGTTGACCTGGATTCACGGAAAATTTGTAACTGGATAATTCGACGAGATCGAATCTTCGATCGAAAGGAGGTTTAAAAATTCTTCCTTCTTTTTTTCTTCCTCTTTTTAAATTGGCGCAACAGAATAAGCAGTTAGCGCGCTAACTGATTCGACGTTACGGTTTTATTCAAAGAGGCAATTTTTATCGCCTCGGTAAAAACGAGAAAATATAAATACTCGAAGAACTCGTTTCCGCTATATATCGATTTCGCTCGCAACCGTTGCCATCTCCCCTCCCTTCCCTCCCCGAGTGAAGCGCGCATCGCCATTATTTTAATAATGTTTCGTTAAAGGGGACAAAGGGAGAGAGGATATTAAAATGTTGTACGCATTTTTCCAATTTAACCTTGTAACCCGTCCCTTCTTTCTCTCTTCCTCTCTCTCTCTCTCTCTCGTTAATATCCTTCCTCCCTCTACTTCCCGGGTAATTACCCGTTTCATTTCGAACGATAACGTTTCAAAATTGCAAAAAGAGGGGGGGAAGAAAAAAATTTAATCGCGATTTTTTATTATACGCATTTAGGAACAAAATTTCCCAAAATTCGTTCCATTAATTTAACAAACCCGTTTCCTCGAATGGACGCCTTCGATCCCGAATGGGGGATCGCGATGTACGCGCGGATATACCACGCGTCTGCGGTCGACGTCAACAAAATCCGGTGGTCGATGAAACACCGTTATTAAATAACGGCTTGTAACCGTAATCACGCGCTAATGTCACGCGCGCATTTGCGCGAAATAAATTCGGTATATCGAATACGTGGCTCCCCTCCTATTCAACTATTATCTATAATCTTTTCACGTTTACAACACCCACGTTTGTAAAACGGATCGATCATCGATTCGATCAATCGAAAGACATCCACCGACGAAATTCAACGTGCAATCAACGAGTCCCGTTTCGCGAACCTTCTCTTTTCTTTCCCCTCCCCTCGCCCGTGCAATCGAAAATATAGAATGCGTATCGTAAGCGGGGCGCAAGGATCGAAGATGCGAATCGAGGAGAGAGGGAGAGAGAGAGTAATGACGTAGCGAGCGATTGATCAAAGGAAGACAAACTAACTGGTAATTAATCGAGTTGCACTGTCGAGGGGAGGCAAATATTTCGAAGGATTGGTTTTCCGCCTATCTCCTCTCGTCGTGTATCTCTCCTCGAGTGAATTTTCGAAATCGCGTTATCCTTATGGAGGAGGGGTGGGGGAAGGGCGTCTCTTATTCGGCGCGTACGTTAACGATCTAACGTATCGAAAATCTTGCATCGATAAAAGCTTTTATCCATCCAGAATTTTTTTGATCATAGCATGATCGTAATTTCTCTCGTTAACGTTGGATCATCCTCCAGGAGAGGAACAGACGGTACTGCACGCCACCAACTTTCCGTAAACGCGTCACGATGAAAATACCTCTTTCCCGCACGTGTTCCCATTTAAAGGGGGAGGGAGGAGAGGAGAACTGGGGCTTAGCCCCTGTCTAAAAGTGAAACTCGTTAACGATATATATCGAAGAAAACTTTGTTTTCCTTGTACACCTCAAATTCTATATCGAATAACGGTGTAATTTACATGAAAACGGTGTATGAATATATAATTTTGTCCACATAATATTATCGTTCAAATATTGGCCAAGATATAAAATATCGCTTTAAAATTTCCACCTCTTCCTACTTACGCCAATATATGCGAATTGATCGATTTGAAGTTGATTCATATATTGTATTATATCAATCATCGATCGATTCGATGATCGTTCGATATATTCGTGTTGTGTTAACTACTTTTTTCCTATTCTTCGGTTTCAACGAACTTTTTTTCCCTTTTTTTTTTTACATCGATATTGTTAAAGTTTCTTGGTCTTTTCTGAAGTAAATCCAGAGTTTTGAATAGTTTGAATTTTATAGAACGTTTTTCAGGTCTCAAAAAATCCATATTTATCCTTTCTTTGTTAATTTTTCAAAAATCGCATCGCGTAGAGGGTCAGTTGGAATTCTCTTGTTTCGTTTAATTTTTTCAGGATACTTAATATTCCTCGTAAGAGGAACAATAAATTATTCCTTCTTAACGCCATTTCTATTACTCTCTGTCATTTGGTGAAAGAAATGAATGCCTTGATAAGAAGAATATATGGTCTAATGACATCTGCATTATGTTCGGCAGATTGGATAATTTTTAACTTTAAGTCAAAGCTATATTTTATATCCCTGTTTTGTGTAAGCTACAATGTGCTTTTCGTTATCAATTTTTACCATATTGATGATCTTTCTTACTTGCTTGCTCGTAATATATTTATATTAAAATTGTAGATAAATAATGGAATTATTATCGTTTAAGAAAATCATTATGGAACAATAATTATAAAACGTAAAGTTCTTTTAAAATTTTACTGCAAAATAAATATTCCATGTCTGTTTGAAACTCATCAAAAATAAAAATTTTTAATAATTCTATTAACCAGCTAATTTCCTTTTCACAAACTCTTCGCGATTTTAAATATATATTTGTTACAAATTGCTTGAAAATGAAAAGATAACTTTAGAAATGTAAATATTTCTATTTTTCTTTCCTCGTTTCTTTCTTCCTCCTCCTACTCCTCCTCCCGCGATGATTCAAAAATAATATAACGTCTGTGTAACGTTTGTTCACGTAATAAAATAAAAATCATTCGATCAATAATTCTTTTAAACGATTCGAATCGTTATTCGAATTTAGAAGGACGTAAATCACAGGGACAGGGAAGATTTGAGCCAAAGAAAAAGTTGTTGAAAAAGGTCTTGTTGGAACAAGACTCTTACAAAACGGTCCAGTTTGATAACCTTCAGGGAGGTCAGGGAGAGGGAAGCGGGCGTAGGTTGACCGATGAAAATACCCTCGAGGCGGTTCAAGTTTTAATTAATCAGGAACACGCGGCCTCGTCGAATATTTTTATTATAAAACGGATTCTTCCTCTCTCATTCTCCGCCAATTATCGAGTTTATTTTTTCTTTTCTTTCTTTTTAACGCTTTTAACGAACCTATATACTCCCCGTTCCGTGGGGACACGTGGGAGAAAAAAAATTTACTCGGATCACACGAAAAAATCTCGCGCCAAATATTTCCCTCCTTCAATTTGGAATCAATAATAAAGAGAAAGTGAGCGAGTGAGAATTTACATCGCGTTACAGAAACCTTGGGCCGCGATATAGGGGCCATTATCGACGCCACGAATAACTTTGGAACGGGGCAACTTCTTAATGGCTCGTTCGAAACACGCATCCTCTCTTCCTTTGAACGCCTCCCCTCTCCTTCCCCCACTCTCCGCGAAACGAGCTTGATCGATAATCGATCTCAATTACGATCAAGGGGTATGACGCTAAGAGAAATCGAATTGAAGCGACTCGCTCCAAGGTATATATATATATATGTATATACCTTGGTTAACGACATCGACGTCGAGTCCAATAATCCGTGGTCAATTAGCGCGATAACCGATTTCCAACTTTCCTTCGTATTACCTAGGAACGTATCGCGAGGGATGTCGTTCGAGAATTGCAAAATTTCGCCATTTCGTTCGGTCCACGATCCTCGAAACGTCTCTTCTGTTTTCCCGATCCGCCGGTTAAAATCGTCTAATTGGTACTAGCATGCGCGACGAACGGATGTGATGCTAGTATCACTCGCGATAAGGCGAGTTCGACGCACCAACTCTGCAACACTACCTGCCACGACTTCACTGGTTTCCCGAATATCTTGCCTCGATTAGAACCAACAACTCCTTTCTCTCTCTATAAGGAAGATAGAATTTGTGAAAAATTGATTCGAATTCTTCTTCGAGATATATAAAATGTTTATATAAATATATTTTGTTTGCAAACGATTTGTTATCATATTGAAAAGAACGGAAACTTCACATCTACGGGAAACTGAATTTATATTGAATTTCATCTTTATCTTGCTTTTAGTTCAATCAATCCTTTCGCTATTATATAATCACAAAACGCCCATACACGACAAATATTATGTTATTATTATATAGTTATTATATTGCGTTGTGCAATGTTAGAAATATTAAATTTTAATTAAACGTTCGTGTTACGAAAAGTTATAAATACATATTGCTAGTCAATAAAAATTATTGTGCTTGCGCGCAATGTTTACACTTTTGGCTTCTACGGCAAGAAAGGTGATCCTTTTTATTTGACCTTGTAGCGAATTGACGTTCGAACGACACACAATCCCTTTCTCTGTTCCACACAAATAGAATTGGTAAGATCTATCTTTCACGAAAATGTTCGTCCAACTATTCTCTAACCGGTCTCGCGTTAATGTGCCGTATACATGTGAGTTTATATACAATTACATTTAAGCATGTATCGGGTGTCACTAAACGTTGTTTTGTCCGTTCCCTTTTTTTGATCCGCAACAATGCGACACAATGAGCTTAAAGCAATAGAAAGGCACGTCTATATAACACAGTTTATACTTATTTTTTATTATTAAATACATTTTGTCTTACTTTTGATCGAGTCACAACCTATATAACACACATTTCGTATTTTTATTTCATATTTTTTACAAAGCATCTGTCTATTCATACAACATACTCGTTACAACAGTTTGATCCGGGAACATTTCCTCTATCATTTCTTTATCTCGCCTCTTCCAATTTTTGGATGAAAAATAATTTTCGAGCAAGGGACGATCAGTTTGCGAAAAACACGATGCAACATCGATTCAATTACCGATTAATCGTAATCGATCCAGGGATGAATAATTGTCGTTTCGTTGTCATCATCATGTTCAATCGAAATAAACGTGGCCAACGATTCGCTCGAACGCGCGTAAACGCGTTGAAAAAGAAAGCGATTGCGTCGAAAACGATTGTTGTTATTGCCCCTCGTACACCAAATTTTCATTCGGTGTAATCGGAGTTGGCGGCGGGTATGCGCGGGTACGTAACGGGCGTGCAATAACCCTTATCAACGAGCCGTGCCATTGTAACCGTATGAATTATTATAACGGTATTCCGATAACCCAACGTTTCCAACGTTCCAACAACGTTATTCCAATAATTATTTACCATGACAAACAAGAGTGGAGTGATAAAAAGGGAGAAGGGGAGGGGAAAAATGCTTGTTAAAATCGCGAATTTAACGTTTTAAAGGTGTGAAATTGGATTAGAAGATACGTGTACGCGGATGGATACGTGATGGATGTCGGCCGCGAGTGCCGGCCGCTGGTAGTGAAACAGGTCCGTGACAGGTCAGACATTGTAAATCGCGGTAAGAGGTTTTCTCGAGGATGAGGGGGAAAGTCACGGTACGAGAATTCCACTCCGATATGATTTTAGAAGCCAGCCACAGCAAGGCGTCTCTCCCTCTTGAGAAAGAACAAAAAAACGGGGAGGGGGAAGGAGAGGGATTGTGGGATGGATAGTGGAAAGCGAGCCGGAGGACACGGAAATGGAAAGGGAAGAAGGAGGGAGGGAAATACAGGGAGAAGCAAGACGGATGAAAGAGCGCTTTCGATTTCAAACTGAATAATGCACCCTGAGATCTTTGCCGTTTTCTTTTACGGATACAATTTCTTTCACCGGTTGGAAACGGCGGTCTTGTTCGGGAAAAGTCTCCATCCCTACGTCAATTATATCGATTCCTTTTCCGTTTGTTCTTTATAACCAATCTCGGAAATGTTCTTTCTCTCTCTCTTTCTTTCTCTCTTTCTCCTTGGCCACCATCGAGGCCACGGGCCAAAGGAAAGAAAAAAAAAAAGTGAAACGAACCGACGAATGGGAGAAGAAGAAGAAAAAAAAACAGAACGGAGAAAAACAGAGACGACGGAGCAAAAGCAAAGACAAACTCGTCGATTTTCTTTGCGGATTGAAGAATCCGAAACGAGATTCGAGATTCGACCGACGATTTCCATTCTCCGACCTGACTCATTTCCATTAAACGTTATCGCGGCTCGTTCGTTTCTTTCTCTCTCTCTCTCTCTTTCTCCAACGCTGGATCTCGACGCTCGAATCGAGAATTCTGTCGGATTCTTGACAAGAGAGGCAAAGGTTGCGGCGACCGTGAAACGATATATAAGGTCGAGGGACTCGATAAACTCTTGTAATTTCATAGGATGGGGGAAACCGCGAAACCGTAAGTGGCCCTCCTTCCATTCTTTATCCCCGTAAATCGGCCGGTTAGTAAACACGGTGAGCTGGGCGGGAACGTAGGAGCGTAGGCAAGCACGTCTGGCAGCCGGCCAACATCTCGTTTGTCGATGGATTTGACGGGAAACATTTCTCATCCACCTCTGTCGTACAAGCGTGTATATCTTTTCCTATTTTTCTATTTTTTTTTTCTTTTCTCTTTTTTTTTTTTATCCACAGACAAATCAAGATTAAACGGCGAAACACGGATGGATTTATCGATCCGATCGCAATTACTTCATCCTTCGTCGAACACGGCCCGTTCATAAATCAAGCGCGATTAATATGAAAAAAAAGGCGAAGGAAAAAATCGAGGTCCGTCCTTGCGAAGGGAAAGGGGATCCCGATATTCCTTTGACCGTGAACAATGTTATAAAATTAAGGTTTGGTGAGTGTACGCACGAAGCGTATGTTTACGGGCTCGTGTCGTAAACTCGTGTGTAAACACCGCTGTGTGTACGCTTTTGCCGGGACGCACTTTGCGCGGATTTCGATCGAAATCAACGTTTCCCCCAACGTGACGCGTTACGTTCAAATTGAAGTCGCGTAACGTGGTTAAAAGGTCAGCACGTGGTACGGTCGAGCGTGTGTAACGATTGTTTGCGAATTACTCGATCGCTCTCTTCTCTCTGCATCTGTTGCGTCCTCGCGACGGGTTATCGTCGATCCATCATCATTGTTCCCCGTAATGTCCTTCTCTGCAACGTTTTAACACGCGTTTCCAAGGCATCGAAGCGAGGCTTTCAAAATTACGCTTCTGGGAGAATAGATGATTCGAATTTCGTACGTGCATACTCGTACGTGTCGCGTGTACAAATGTAAATCCTCTCGCCCCCTCTCTCCATCCTATCCGGCTCAAGTTTCCTCAAGGTTAATCTTTCGAGGCTTGCCTCGAAACGAAGCTAACCTAACCTAATAAGGCGAGGTAAAAGTCGGTGTCGAGCCTGTTGCTCGGCTTGATATTGCTTTAATTATCGGAACGTTCCATTGAAACGTGACGCAAATACCTTGACTTCGTGAACTTCCTAAAGTTTAATACTCGACCTTCTCTTTTAATATAATCTTCTTTAAGAAAATATATTCATGTATATTCGTGTATATTCGTGTATATTCGTGTATATTCGTATATATTCGAAGGACGAAAATAAAAAACGGAAGGCAAAAAAAAAAAAAAAAAGAAACGGAAAGTTAATATTATTTTCGAAGCGATTTTTCTTTATTTATCGAACATTACCGATTCTAAAATATCGTTTTTCTTTTTTCTCTCTCTCTCTCTCTCTCATTCTGCATCGTATTCGTTTCGAGAATATTTCTTGCCTTTCCGTTTAACCGCAATTCCAACAAGCTTTTTCCGTTTACCTTTCGAAACAGGTTCTGAACACTCGTAAATGGGAAAACGTGTTTCAACGTGTTAAGCAAAATTCATACGCGCAATTCATAGCTGACGCTCGAAAAAATACGAAAAGAATCGCGGTAAGCAACTTTTCACCAGTTTGGGAGAACCGAATCGATTTCCCGCGAACAAATTACCACCATTTTGCCACCATGTATTTCTCCCACGAAAATTATGTAACGAAGCTGATTCGCTCTCGAAGATGCCTCGATACCAAACTTCCTTCCTTCCTTCCTTCCTTCCTCTTCTCGACTTCATCAAAAGCGAAAAATTTATCCATTTATAACTTTTCAACTTTTCCTGGTATCGATGTTTTAATTTCCTCCTCGTTCGTCAATGTTGATTCACTCGCCACTCGTTCTTCATTCTCGTCCGTTCCTCTCCAATTTCTCCAGTCACGTCCAATTACTCTCCCATCGTCGCTCGCCAATCCTTTCTCCAAAGTCGAACTCTCCCTCGTCAGAAGGAAAACCCGTTGAATTCGAACGGGTATCGGTGGCCGTCCGAGGTATAGGTGGCGTTGCACTCTTTGTCGACCGATACAACAGGGCCCTCCTCCTCCCACCCTTCCCATCCATCCGTTAGATTTCCAGCCATCTTTCAAAAACTTTCGCCTTCCCTCCCTCCCCACCCGCTCCATTTTTCCTTTCCCGCGGAATAAAGGCTGCCAGCGTAATGTATGCGAGCCAGCTGCGCCGAAACCTTTACGACCCGTTTTTCGCAGGCGCCCCCCTCCCGCCATTCCATCTCGGCGACCGGACATAAAGAGGCAGGAAAGATATTCTGCTTGGCCTATTCTTTTTGCCAGCCCTCCTCGGCGGGAGAAAGGTATCCCCCCGTTATAAATACGGAATTTCTCTTTCTTTTTACCCCTCCAAAGGTAAGAGAACGATTCCTCGTTTATATATCTTTATCCTTTGCCAGCCAGAATTATTTCCAGACGAAAAGGAAGTCGTGTCGTTGCTCGGCCAACAACTTTTCCCAACCAAAGAGTTGAAAGAAAATTTCGAAACTTGGACATAACAGAGAGAGAGAAACTATCCATCTCCTCCATTTGCTCTTTTCGAATTCGACCTCGTGATTATTAAATATATATTTTTTTCGCTTTACAAGATCGTAAATACAGCGGTAATAATGTACCGTTTACGTGTACCGTGCAATAATCAATGAAACGCGCGACGATAGCCATTCCTGTCGTCGTCGATTACTAGAAAGGGGTCGTATTTGCAAGATTCACAGTCGCTTTACGAATGATGGTACACGCAAACGTGAAGTTATCGCCACGCGGTATTTGGACTACGTAGTGGCACTGCTTGCCATGAGACTTGCGAGAGAAGCATCCCGTATCAACGCGTATATATACATTTCGAGAAAGCGAAATATTCGAGAGAATGTTCGTCTCAAAGTAAATCCCGTTCAATCTCGATACGGTAATAACGCGAAAAATAATTCGAGGGGCTCTATTATTCTCAAATTTATTCCCTTCCTCGAGAGAATGCAAATAAATAGTCGATTCAAAGTCTCTAATAGCACAAGTCATGAATAGAATTTCTTACCTGAACAATATTCTCATCTTTACGATAACAAAAAAGTAAAATATGCCGAGAATGCTCCTTTCGATCTTGCGTCTTTGCTATCACGTACACGAAAAACACAAACCGCACAGAATCAAACGAATTTTTCTTGCAAATAAACCACGAAATGCCAACTTTCAATACGTCCGATACAACGTACAACACGGTTTAGAGTGAAGTTGGCTGGATAAAAAGTACGACTAGCGACGCTCGTGTGAAAAAACGAAACTACTTTTCGAACAAGCCAACGTATAGACTAGATGGACGAAATTAGTCGAGTGAAACAACAAGCAAGAAGATCTGTGGGTGTGACAAAAATTTGTCGTATACGGGACAGATTGGAGTGGTGAAAGGATGGGCGAATGGGGACGGGAAGGTAGGTTGGCTTGGAAAATTCTGGTCCGAGTTTAGCGTCGCGGTAATTATACTCATCAACAGAAGTGTCACAAGCAGACTCGGTTTATTATATGACCGCTTCACGGTGCCGCGCAACGTCATTGTTTTCCAAAGAATTTAAATTAAATTCCCCTGTGGGGCAGACGCGGGGAAAAGTCTCCGCGCGCAATATATCCTGCGTGTGCAATACAATGCGAGCCTAATAGTTTTCGATCTACATTATAATTAGATCTCGTTATACCGGTCTGTAATGAAGCGCGCGATGAGTGGGCAAATTAATCCAACCCCTTTATTATACCCATTTTGAATCGATCAATCCTTTCGACACGCGCCATCGAAACGTGATGTACGATAAGGATATGCACGTATATGTATACACAGGCAATCGCAAAATGAACGAGCATTTTGTTTTAAAATACATACTAAAATAGTGATTATTCGAGCTAATTGGGAAACAAATCTGTTTTGCAGGAAGAATCGAATCTTCATTCGTAAAAATCAATCACAAATTGATGGCAATTTTTAAAAATATACATGGAACGCGTTAAAAAAAAAGTATATATATATATATATACGTATATATTTGATCAAAATTCGAACGATCGATTCTTTTACTTTCGAAAATTTGACAAGTTGACGAACGAAAATAGGCCAATTCAACGGCCAATTTTCCCAATTTTTCAAATGTAAATTTCGATCGTGTATAAATTGGGAGGGGAGGGGGAGGGGAAGAGCTAATGCCGGCGATACTTCTTCTACAATTCTAGCGGGCAAAACGAATTTCCGCATTACCGCGTAACAGTCTGAGGAAGCACGTACTTGCATAAAGTCGTTGTAACGCGGACGTAAATGCAATACGTGTTTCCGCGCCAAAATGCACAGAGACTCGAAACGTCGTCCTCGGCGACGACCGAGCACGACATCGACTTAAACGAATTTCACCGACAAACTCCGCGACGATGTTGTCATTTTCCCTGGGAAAACTCATTTTACGGGGACGCCAGAGAATACTCTCCCGGAATCCGTATCATCTTGAAAGATTCCAACGAATGCCTCTCGTTTCTCTTTCATTCCGCGTTTCCTCTTTCAATAACACCATGCAAATAAATAAATAAATAAACATAAATATATGTATAGGAAATATCGAATAAGGATGAAAAATCGATAAATAATTATCCGAATAAAAATATTCCGAATTCGATTCCTCCCTCCTTCTCACAAATTAACTATTTTCGTGCTATTTTCTTATTCGTGTTAATTTCAAGACAATGTTTTATCGCGTATCGCGAATCGCTTGCGTCAATAAATAAATAAATAAACAAATAAATAAATAACAGAGGAACGAGATAACGAGGTATTTCTCGCCGAACGAGATTTACCGACTCGTATCGTAAATATTTGCGAGTCATCGACGTTAATTCAACGACGACTCGTCGTCGTCGTCGTCGTCGTTGAGCGATCGATGCTCGGCTAATTACCGAGCGGGAGAGGGAGAGAG
>NW_006263608.1:554059-562840 GCF_000469605.1 Apis dorsata | reverse complement strand
AAAAAAAAAAAAAAAAAAAAGAAAGAAAGAAATTGGAAGGATTATTCATACGAACGTTGACGCGAGGGCCAAGTTGCCCGATAAAAATTGCATTATTGGCGAAAGTGGTGGTCGGTAGTGGCGGCGGGAAAGGAGAGAAACGCCGAGTGTCGTGAACCATGCTCGAGTGCCCACTTCGCGTCCGACCACCGACAACCGCCGATTCGCTTTATAACCTTCACAACCGCGGATTATTATTACCACTACGCGTTCTTTTCGAGACCTTCTGTCTCTGTGTACGTATCTGTGTGTTTACATCTATTATTATACGACTCGGCTTAGTACGACGAACGTCCACTTTTTTAAAGAAAATAACGACGAAAGAGAGAGAGAGAGAGAGTTATTATAATGTGACGTTCTCTGCATTCGATTCGTCCTCATCGTTCGTTCCACTCACGAAACGATTATTTTCGAAAGAAAGAAAAAAAGAATCTTCTCGATTCGTAAAGCGAATGTTTCACCTGAAACATATATTGCAGATTTGAAAAATAATTTATCACGGGCAATTTTTCACCGTTGGCTTAACGCGAGAGGGGATTTAACGAGGGCGGTTAGTGGGCGCGCGTGCAGTAGTGCTAACTCCGGCCTGAGTGTTAAAGTATATTTCGTGTCGCCGCCTCGAGAATATAAGATTGAATACGTGAAAATCGATGAATTATTTCCGCCCTATTAACGGAACCCTCCGATACTCCACCGTTCTGCGGCGATAGATCTTGGTCAATTTCTCCTCTTTCGGAGAGAAATATCCATAACCCCCAGGCTCGTCGTAATTCTTAATTTCGAAGGTACTCTAGGCCCTGCCCCGCCCCGCCCTCGATAAAAGGTTTTTAAACTAAACGTCGATACGTTCATTTCATTTCTCGACCGAAAAAAAAAAAAGAAAAAAAAAAAAACAGCGAAATTCATTTACGAGTTTAACTGGACAAAATTACTGGAAACTTCACTTGCGGTCGTTCATTTTGCGCTCCAACTTTTTTCGAATTTTCCTTCTCTTCTCTTTTTCCCCTTTCCCCCTCCTATCTTTCTTTAATTCGATCCTCTTTCTCGTATTTTCTTTCTTCTTTTCTTTTTCGAAAAATCGCATAATTCCCCTCGCCACGTCATAATTCTTCGATAGCGAGGCGAAAAAAATTTTTCAATGCTCCCCTCTTATACGTGTGTTACAGTACCCATGGAGTCGATACAGGGAGTGGCAGGACAGAGGGCAACTTTGCCCTGTAATATACAACCCCGTGAGCCGAACGATGCCGTCTCCATGGTGCTCTGGTTCAAAGAGGACAGCGGTGAACCTCTCTACAGGTAAGCCATCATCGTTATTTACGATGGATATTATTCAAAATCCCTGCCCTCCTCTCCTCTTGATATTTCCATCGATACGATCCTCACCTCCTTTATCGTAATTTCTTCGTAAAAAGAGAGAGAAAAATATATATATCGAAATCCAAACCTGGTCGATATTCGGATTATCTACTTTCTCCACGTTCTCTCGAGTCGTTCTGTTCGAAATGTTATTCTCTTTACGAGAAAACGCTAAAGGAGAAAGAGACGAGACGAAGAAGACGAAGGGATTTTCCGCAATTTTCACGACTGTGTGTAGATTCACGTGGGATTCGCGAATAGTTGGCCACGCGCAACGCCAACACGGAGGGAGGGGGGAGAGAGGCGGTGAAATGGGATTTCGTTAAGCCGCGAATCGCCTTTGCGTTCTATCCTTGCGCGAGCCCAGGTTCGAGTCGACAACCGATTCCATCCTCGTAAAATATCGCCGCCTTTATGGAGACAGTCCCCGTGAAAAGAGGATCAACCAAGGCCAACCTCGAAGTACTGGCGTAGTATCTTTATTTTTTTATTTTTTTATTTTTTTTTTGGTAATGCGTGCGGGAAAACTTGCCAACGTTTCACCACGATTGCACATTTCTTCAATCTCTCCTTCCACTCTCCATTTAAAGTCTTCTCTCTTCTTTTTCTCTTTTTCATTCGAAATCGTTTCTCCACGGGAATCGAAATTTTTGTAAATCGACGAAAATTCTAACTAACGTGAATAATTTCGAGTTAACGAATCGCGACTGAACGATTGTTATTGGAATCTCAGAGGATTCTTCAGAGGAAGGCGTGAACGACTGTTTTTTGAAAAACAGCTACACAGTAATACTCGCTTCCATGCCTTGGCATTATCGCGTCTCGTAAAAAAAGTCTTATTTCGTTCCAAGAGAAATACATAAAAAGCCGGAGAGGAGAACTCTGCTTTTTATTCTCTCCGTTGAACCATTCTGTCGGTACTTGCTACTCACACTGCTACTCGTGCGCGCGATAAAAACTTTCGAAATGTCCTGCTCCTTCTTCTCCTCCTCCTCCTCCTCCTCCTCCTCCTCCTTTTCCTCTTCGCGGAGCCGGCACTGATATTCGACACGCAGCGGAGGGCAGAATTCGATATTAATATTTAATCTTTGTCGCAGCACGGGAGTACGGGGAATAGAAAAGTTGAAAAAAAAAAATAAGCGAAGCGGAATAAATTATTTCATTTAGGAAACGAGAAGCGATGCGCACACCGTTTGTGCACAGAGTGTTTCGAAAGGAGAGAGGTAAGAGGTTAAAAGAGAGAGAGGGAGAGAATAAAAAAAAGGACCAACCAATCAAAAAGTCGAGAACTCTTTTGTGGACTTGTGTTTCTCACCTCTTTTCATAGTTGGAAAGTTTGGCTAGCTAGCTAGCTATCTTCGAAACACGTATAGCTATAGAAAGGAAATTCGTACGAATTCGCTTGGTTTAAGAAAGTATGCGTCGCGAGAGCGACGTCGTTTATACAAAGTGCTTCGAAAAAATGAATAATTCAAAATTGAAGAAGAAGAAGAAAAAGAAGAAGAAGAAAAAAGTCAAGCAATCGAAAAGTCGAGATGAAAAATGTTTTGGTGGCGAATCTCTATTTCTGTCGCTCTTTCAAAGAGCCCGACATCAAAATTTAGCTGTATCTTCGAAATATCCCGTATGTACAAACGACAAACGAAACGAAATACATACGTCATGATGTCGTTTGTACACTGCTTCGAAAAGAGCCAAGAATCGTTCGAAGAATCGGGATAAACGAGAAATATTCCGTGGACTTTTATCATCGTGATATTCTTTTCATTTTTGAAGACGAAAAAAAAAAAAAAAGAAAAATACACAAAGTTTGCGCTCCATCTTCGAAACATTCTCTCGTATCAAAAAGGAAACGAGAAAAAAAACTTAAATCTTTTCGTCTCTGTGGCCTCTTCTCGTTCCCCGAGACGGAGAAAATTCTAAACTATTCGAAACAACCAGAAAGCGAACGAAATTCCTAACCGAAATTCGGTTAATTTAATTTGAAGATAACGCATGCGCGTTAGAGTATCCATCAGACGTGCTTACAGCGACGCTCGCCGTGAGTCGAGCGTTAATTCGTCGAGCGAACGACCCAAGTTGACGATCGTTCTGTTCCCCCTCTCTTCTTCCAGCCTGCCTGATGCTCCGTAAGAAAAAGGGAAGGATCGATGACAGTCTCCTTTCAAGACTCGAGGAGGCAATAACGTAGTACGGGAAGAGGACGGTTTGCTTCCTCGAGTGGATAGTACTGAATTTCAAAATGGCTGTCGATCAATCCCCCTTATTGCCCATGCATTGGTACAGCTGTGTGTACATGCATAAATGGAGTTACACAGGATACCAGGGATGCGTGGCAGCCGTCTTCGTGATGTACACTTAAATCACAGCTCGCGTCTAATTGATTCTGTCCCAACGTTATAAAGCAAATGAGCGCCGCTTATGAAACGCAAATACATATTGCAGCCGGTTTTAATTAGAAATTAACCGAATTATTCCGATGGATTATTTTCGAGTCGAAAATAACGACGATTTACGTGCATATATATATACTTCGGATAACATAAAATCATTAGATTTCTTCACAAATTCCATTCTGAATTATTAGAATCTTGCTGGGCATCGCTATCAGATCTATTATTCTAATTTTTCAATTTCTTTTTAATTACTATCGCTGCTTTCATTCTTATTATCTCTCGATGAATACGATCGATCTCGTTTCTCAACAGTTCGAAATCAATTTCGCTCGAGCGAATAATTTTATTTTCGAAATTCATTTTTATTTAGGGCTTTTAAATTTTACGAGACTATAATATTTTCCCCACGAATTTTGCCGAATCTGAACTAACGAAATGGATATCATTGTTCAGGATCGTAGTTCTAGAAGAATTTAAAATCGAATATTTTATCTCCATTTTAAAATAAGAAACCTATTCAATACCTAATCAATACTGCGCTCTTATTAATTGTAGATAACGAGATTCAGCATAAATAAAGACTCGAAATATGAAACGTTGCGACGTTTTATTTTAAATTATATTTTCCTACATATTTCTATATTTTTATATATTTACTTATATTTTTACGTTATATATAACATTTTTAACGAAATAATAATTATAATAAAACGCAATACCTAAAAATTAAATTTTCATATATGCTCAAAATCGGGAAGAAATAATTTTGTTCAATTCTGTCTCTGAATTCTGATTTTTTTTTAATCCGAAAAATCTTGAGACATCGAACCGCGATCGTTAATTCTTCGAAGTAAGGAAAATACCTTGACGCGTATTATTTCTAGAATCGTGTAAAATGGAAGGATTAAAAAACTGTGCTCGTTGTCACGAGAACTTTTTAAGATTCTTTCTTCCTTTTTTTTTTTCTTTTCTTTTTTTTACGAGCAGCGACGAGGAACAAGTTATTCCGGGCTGCAACGTTAACCGACCTCTTCATCCGACAGAAGGGATAATACCGCGCTTATTAAACACGTGCCAGGATTAAAAAGAGACTAATCGCGCATTCTTGAAACGCAACGGTCGTTTCCTTCCAGCCAAAGGACGAATATATTCCTCCTTTGTTTAAATATACCATACACGCCACTCGAGGAAAAGTTAATTGCTGGCGCACGGATAAATGGACGTTCCATCGACGATCGGATTTATCGACTCGTCATTTTTCAATCGAAAACGATCGAATTGTCGAATGAATGAATTTCACAATTTGAAACGTGGATACCATTTTCGAGTCGATTTACACGAGCAGGATGAGACTCTAACTTCCAAAGATCAAATAATTGATTTAAATAATAATATCAGTAAAATACCACTTGAAGAAAAGGCAAGACGAATATTTCGATCGAATTATCGATTCGCAATTCATTTCAGACGAGGATATTACTTTTGAGTCGATTAACGACAGAATCGTAGGATGCAAGACTATTCTGGAAGAAAAGTTAATTTCTGGCGCACACCATTCTCTCAAATGAACTTTGTTTCCAAAGATTCAATTCGACGTATGTTTCGACGAATACAAAGACGATCGGGGATCTTCGATTCATTTAAACAACTTCGAGTCGGTTAACGACAGAATCGCAAGGCTACGAAACTTTAATGGAACCCCTTCGAAGAGAATTCCTGAATTATCTCTTATCTATTTTTCTTTCGTTAACTCTGTACGGTAATGTAATTATTTTTTTCCCAGTTTTATTTAATTTTTACGAAACAATATTTTTATTCTATAATTTACTGTTTCGTTCAAAAATGTGTTTAACATAAAATCATACATTGCATTTAATTGATATTCGATATACAAAAAATTGTATTAATTGCAATTAATTCTCTATTCCCTTCTTAATACGTAAGAAATGTGTCGATGTTTCAAAAAAAATAAGAAAGCTCGTTTTTAAGCAGACCAACAGCCGTGTATATTTTTTTCAACTCGTCATAAGAATACCTCTCGACGTGCGTCGTACGCTCGATCGATTACGAAAACGATCGGATTATCGACTTGAATCGATCGACACTCGGTGGAGAAAAGGGCGGGCTACGAGAGAGCAGCACGACGAGGCAGGTGTAATGGGAAACCGGAGAAACTCGAGGGACCTCGGTGTCCAAAGATCAAACGTCACAGGCAGCGCATCATCGCGCTAGCCGTCAGACGCATCGAGAGGGCGCCACTTGGCATCTCCTCTTAACCGTATAGGATCGTTGACACGGAATCGCACAAACGCGATCCCTTGAACGTCGGCTGACGCGATGTCACCCCGCTATTAAACCTACCGTCTCCTTCATCTATCCCCTCTCCTCTCTGCCCAAACCCCTTTCGATCAACCTCCTCTTTCCTCCTCCTCCTCCTCTTTCTCCCAATTTTCTTTCTCCCTCTTTCATTAAGCCACGCGAAACTTTCCGCTGACCACAATCTCCACGAGAGGGAACTTTTCTCTCCTCTCGCAACTTGCCGATAATCCGATCGAGTTCCCCGAAGAAGGAGATTTGAAATCGGCGAAAACCGGCCGATCGTTTGATGATTCAGCAGGAAAAGAAAAATCCAGGATTTGTAGTGGCGAGGCGAGATGGGATGGGATGGGAAGTTAATAATAATAAAAAGGGGAGGGGGGCAGGATGTGTTCGATTCGAATCGATCGTCGCACGCGTCGAAAGCGAAACCGAGTCGAGTGGAGTGGAGTGGAATGGAGGGGGGAGGAGTGGGATCATCAAACTCTCGTGCAAACTTTAATTACTTCTCACGATGAATCGGCGGATTGTGGCGGTAAACTTGGCGCGCACCTGCGAGCCATTTCCACTTCCATACCGATCGCGCTGACGTCAGGTGTTGCTCCGCCGAGTATCGCGGCGCACATCCTCCCTTCTCATCTTCTAGTCCCTTCTCAATACGCGGTCAACGATTACGCAAGTATAATATCCGTATATATATGAAATTTTCCTCTCCTCGTTTCGACGAATCTGTTCTTAGAAATTTTTCTACCGATCTCGTTAGAGATTCGTCATCTATCGAACCTGTTTTCAGAAATTTTTCCATCCGATTTCCAAACCTGCAAAATCATCGAATCGTCAGAGATCAGAGCTTCATCATCTATCGAATCTGTTTCTATAAATTTTTCCACCGATTTCCAAACCTGCGATATCGTCGAATCGTTAGATATTTGTCATCTATCGAACCTGTTTCCAGAAATTTTTCCATCCGATTTCCAAGCTTGCGATATCATCGAATCGTTAGATATTTGTCATATATCAAACCTGTTTCCAGAAATTTTTCCACCGATTTCCAAGTCTGTGATATTATCGAATCGTTAGAGATCAGAGCTTCGTCATCTATCGAATCTGTTTCTAGAAATTTTTCCACCGATTTCCTGCGATATCGTCGAATCGTTAGAGATCGTTAGAGATTCGTCATCTATCGAACTTGTTCCCAGAAATTTTTCCACCGATTTCCAAACCTGCAAAATCATCGAATCATCAGAGCTTCGTCATCGAATCTGTTTCTATAAATTTTTCCACCGATTTCCTGCGATATCGTCGAATCGTTAGAGATCGTTAAAGATTTGTCATCTATCGAACCTGTTTCCAGAAATTTTTCCACCGATTTCCAAACCTGCAAAATCATCGAATCGTCAGAGCTTTATCATCGAATCTGTTTCTAAAAATTTTTCCATTGATTTCCAAGCCTGCAAAATCGTCGAATCGTTAGAGATCGTTAGAGATTCGTCATCCATCAAACTTCTCCCCAGAAATTTTTCCACCGATTTCCAAACCTGCAAAATCATCGAATCGTTAGAGATCAGAGTTTCGTCATTTATCTGTTTCTAAAAATTTTTCCACCGATTTCCAAGCCTGCAAAATGGTCGAATCGTTAGAGATCGTTAGAGATTCGTCATCTATCGAACCTGTCCCCAGAAATTTTTCCACCGATTTCCAAGCCTACGATATCGTCGAATCGTTAAAAATCGTCGGATCTCCAGCAGTCGATCGAGCACCTCGATTTCTCGCGTTAGCGTTGCGCCGTGCGCGTTTCACCGGCACGAATTATCGGGCTATTGTTACGCAACCGTTACGACTTCTCGTGGAAACGGACGAACCGGCAAACCGTTACCGTTATTACCGGCCCATTGTGTTACACGCGGGTTGTCCGATCCACGCGATCAACACTTACATCGTTTAACTCAAAAAAAAAAAAAAAAAAAAAATGGGAACGCTTTTCCCATTCTCCCCCTTCTTTTCTCTCTTCTTTTTCAAGGTATGAGTTCCTCGCCGTTTTTTTCTTTTTTTTTTCGCTTCACGATCGTCGAAATGTGATGTCCTTGGCTGAACAGGCGAAGATTTGAATCGTTTGTCGATATTTTTGGATAGGGAGCAGCACAGTTTACCTCGATCGAGTATCGATAAAATATATCTCGAATCGGTCGTCGAGTCGATGCCACTGTCAGGAACAATGATCGAGCGATCATCGGTCCTTCCTTCCGATTATTCCATCCGACTGATGCATTCCCCTGGAAAACTGGACGCGATTATCGCCAGATCCTGGTCAACGTTACCTCATTTTGGATTAGAGAATATATATATTTCGAGTCGGAATTTCGATGATAATTCTCGTAATATCGTGTCTCTGTATTTTAATGGAAAAGGGAGGGGGAGGCCAAAGACGTTTGGACGATGAATGGAACCGCGTATGGATCGAGTTACTGGAAGAGGGGAGGGGGAAACGGAGGGGGGGGGGCGTCCGTGCGACCACAATGGGTCGGGGGTCGGGGGATTCTGCTACTCGGATGGAGATTTAATGATAACTCGAAAGGACATCGAAACCGCCACCGATCATCCATCCTGTCCTATTGATAGATAAACGCCGACCAATCATGGGGCAACGGCCTCGTTTACATTTGCGAGTACC
>NW_006263608.1:550417-553980 GCF_000469605.1 Apis dorsata | reverse complement strand
CTGTGCGTTTCGTCCAACGTTCATAAATTCTATTATTCGATGAACGAGTGATCGTCGATAAACGATTTAATGAAATTTCATTCACTCGCGATGACCGATCGTCTTAAATAAGGATTCGAGGATTCGAAGTTTGAATTCGCGCGGATCGATGCACGGGAATAGGTATCGAGATAAAAAAATTTATATCGCGATTTTATTCGAATAACTCTCGTTTATCAATATTTGGACTCGTTTTGTTTGCGTATCGATCCCTTATTACAACAATTTTTATTAATAAAAAATATCGCTTTCGTTTTACGAAACGTAAATCGAAGCAATTTCTTTCTTTTTTTTTTGTGTGTGTGATATACACGTACATGCGATTCAATGTACGCACGCATCTCCATTCACGGTTTACTAGGTACAATGTTGCATATGACGCGTATAATAGTTAACACCGATTCAAACGCCGTTGATATATAAAATAAACGTGATCGGCCACGAATCACGAAAGCTTATCCACGAGTCGAAGCCTCGAATGACGCGCACGCCGCGCGTAAGCAAAATAGAGTAAATGCCTCCTTACTTTATTCTGATTTCCCCCGAGTCGGTCGTCAACGATTGAGTTTTTCCTTTCAAATACGCGAAAGAAACCGTCTTTTAAAAGATAGAACCTTGGCAATCTTTCTATTTTTCCTCCAAGAGAGGAAGAGTATTTTTATTACGATTTTTATTTACTTTTTTTTTTTTTCGTCGGCTTCGAATCACTTTTCCTCCGATTTTTTGCTCGCCCATTCGCAGAAACTTGACAAGAATTACCTATCGAAGGAAACATTGCATAAAATAAGACGTTACTATAGATATTTTTGTACGTATATTTTTCGTTGTATATTATACGTATGAGTTTTTTGGTATGAGTATTTTAAGAATAAAAAAAAAATTGCTTTTAACTCCGTGCAGTTAATTAGACAATTAAAAATTAAACGAATGTAACGATTAGCAAGATCGTTGCGAGTGATATCTTTCTAAAAGTAAACACATCTAATTCTATTAAACTCTATTAAAAATTAGAAAAACTTTGAACCGCTATAACTCCGAGAAGAATAATTTCTAATCAACGAATGAAAGATGGTTAGAAACGCGGGACTTTCCTCTTTGAAACGCTCTTTCACTCGTCCCTATACGACTTTCGGTCGCCGAGATATCATCGTGTAAAGAAAAGAGTAATTTTCGATCGTTTATCGCTCTCGCCTCGTCTCACCGGTCTATCTCGAACTCGAGACAAATAAAAGATGTTGATTCCTGAAAAAACACGCTACGCTACAATTCTTGGAAAGAATACTCGGCACGCATTACGAAAAAGTAAAATATAGAGCAGAGCCATTTCGTAATCCCCCGTATCGCGTTAAGCGATATCGATCGAGATATCGGAACGTATCAAACACCACTTTCAACGGCAATGGGTTTTTTTTTTTCTTTTTAATTGGATTTTCGCGGCAAAATTTTTTTTTTTTTTTTAGTTTTCCCTCACCGAAAAAGATCAAAGTTTTTATCCAAAAATTTTGCATTCAAAACCGTTGTCCGTTGTCATCGCGTCGAAGTACAAAAAATATAAAAGTTTTATAAAAGTTATTAAATTTATTATTTCAATAATAACGGATTATAATAACGGATTTTCCCTTCGTTTTATTCCTCTCGTTGATCAATTACCGTATATGAAGAAGCTTTCCATCTCTTACTTTATCCCACCACCTCTTCGTCCCCTATCTCTCTCTCTTGTTCACGGCCTGTCGTCCCCTTATGTCTCGCCGAGCGGAAACTCTCGGTAACTCGTTAATTTGACGCCACTTTGCCTAGCGAGAGATTTCATTCGAGGTTTCTCGCCTTTCCTTCCAGATTTTACGTAACGAAACGCGGAACGCGTTTCAAACGATCGATCGATCGACCAATCTTATCTTAAGAATATGTTCTCATTCGGAATAAAAAAAAATACTTGCAATAAATAAAATCGAATTTACGTATCCTCTTTCCAAATCGAAAGAAAGGAAGAGGGGGGAGATATATATCGAGAAACGCAATCATTTTCAGTTTCATTCGTTGGACGACAACGGTGGTATACGACGGAGTGGAGGAGTAAGAGTGGTGAAACAAAGGGTTACGGCGAGCCGATTGCCATTCGCCCGGGGAGTGGGGGAAGAGGAGGAGGTGGGGGAAGAAGAACGAGTGGGAGGGGAGAAGCGGACAAAAGCCGGGCTGGTTGGACAACGAAGCCTTTTATCTGCTTACGCTTTATTTGCATTCGCGCCAAGGGAACGCGAACTCGACGCGTTTGCCTACGTGTCGTGGCCGAGCGCGTCACGCGCGAACCAACAACGACCGGGCCGATAAATGCAAAAATCCCCCTCTTTGTTCCTCCCCATTTTACTCTCGACAATCGTGTCTTATATACGACCCGTGTTGTCCTCTCCAACCGATTCTACTTCGACTTCGATTTCAGAAATATTCATCGAAATATCCAACCTTCCTTCCCTTCGAAGAAAATGCGTACGATAAAGAAGAGGAGGGGGGGAAGAAAGGAGAAAAGATTTCTAAAAGAGGTTAACGTTTCTCGAATATTTCCGCGAGCGAGGTATTCCCCCGTCATTTATTTTAATACAATAATCCTGTCACCCACGCATTGTCGTCCCTCGCCGTAAATACCAGATTCCGATTCTCTGTCGGGCGCAATCTCGTTAACGATTCGATCCCTTTCCTCTCCTTTCCCCGCGCCTCTACGATCCTGCAATTTTTCTTCCCCTCTCTCCTATTTCTTTCCACACATCAACGGGATCGAATATTATTATTATCCCCATTATATCTTAATACGTTCCGTTATCCGCACAACGCGAATAACAAACGTAGATTAGATGTAATAAATACTTTATTTTAAATAATTTAATAAATTTTTAATAAATTTAAATAAATTTTATTTTAAACGTGTAATCATATCGATTCGGTATGGATGCCAAGATAAACGAAAAATATATATTTAAACTATCGAAGAGAAAAATCCTTGGATGCCGAGAAAAATAATAAATAAAGTATAATTCGAAAGAAATTGTTCTATTATCCAAAAATTCCACTTTCGTCTCCCTAATTAATTCCGTTATTCTCCACGACATTTAAAAAACGTCGTATCCGATTATTAAACTGGAAACTCCGTGTTTCTATCCTTTTCTCCCCCCCCCCCCTTGTACGATACACAACCGTTTACGTATCGTCGACAATTTTCATCGATGAGAGGGGGAGGAAAAAAAAAAAAAAAAAAAGAGAGAAAAGAAAAGGATTTGTATTCGTATCGACGGGGTATTAGATATTTAATATCCTCCGAGGAGGAATGCTCGGACGTAATCGGATATTATATTCGCCGATCGGATCGCGATATCCCTGTCCTATTATGCCATGCACGCCGCGGATCCCATTTTGAAGAATGGCCGGGGTGCGGTTTCACAGGTGATATTTGAATAGAGGGGCTGGCCAGAGGAGGGGGCGTGGGAGGGGTTATCGCAACGATTTCGAGGTATCGGCGACGGATACGGAAACCG